>NC_085963.1:5498505-5593505 GCF_910591565.1 Cydia splendana
GATAGCACGAATTTCAAGGAAAACGCCCGTACCCAAACCCAAACCCGTAAAGTATGACTGTATGAGATTCAGACTTCATTGATTTCTTCGAGTTACAGAGGGTTTGTAATAAATAATTTTGAGATATAGATGTGATACAACAATACACCAATGTTTTAGGTTGAATTTCATAGTCAGGTATATGGAGGTAAAAATTGCGCTGGATAGCCGTGAAGGGAATAGTTGGTTATTTCATCTTAATTAGGTTAAATATTCAAAATCTCAAGTTACGGAGGTTTTGGGCTTTGAAGGGAAGGGAATAGCATTTTATTTCTTGTTAACGAGGATTCGCCTTATCGAGGTTCGAGTTATTGAGGTTCTACTGTACAAGTAAAAACACATTCTGGTCTCATCATAATTGTAAATGTTATGGACTATGAGCTCTCATAGTCCTAAACGGTCCACTTTAAAAAATTATTATAGGTTTTACAGATAGGTCGTGTAAGCGCCGGTGTTACAAAGGTGCTGCAACAGTTATAATCCCCTCTTACCGTGCCTACCTTGCTCCCGAAGATGAAGCAGAGAAGCAGCGTGACGGTCAGCTGCGTGTGGCAGAAGAAGATGATGTACAGGAGATCGGGGTTGGCTGGCGACTGGAGGAACAGCCTGTGGAACAGTTCTTTTGTCAATTTCACTTTCAAAACATACCCATACGGCGCGATTTGGGAAATGAATTAGAGATTCACTATCTTTACTATTTCATATCTAGTGAATCTCTAATTCATTTCCCGAATCGTGCCGATAGTTTATATTTTTAGGTATTTAAATAAAAGTACTATGAGAAGTATTAGCACAAATTAAATTATTTTCAGAAAATATTTTAATTTGTTTTTATTTTCAGTTTATAAAGTAAACCAAATCTATCCTCAAATGAGGGTAGATGAAAACATTACATGATCAAATAATGTGTCTTAAAGGTCGTTCAGTGACTGATCCAGACGGTTTTGTATTTGGTTGGTTAACCAATAAATGTCATAACTACCCGAAAATGTACAAATTGTTTGTTTACTTTTATTTAAATACCTAATGATACAGAGTATACTTCACAGTCTATAAAACAATAGTCGTTCGACGAAGCCGTCTAGACAGGGCAAATGTGGGGGGTGCGAGGGGCGAGGGGTGGACGCGCGCACCCGAGCTGCATACATCGCCATTGTTATTAGCTCGGTACTACTTAGGGCTACACAGGGCTAGCGTGTCTTATAGTAAGTCAGTTAGTCTTGGCCAGTTGTGTAAAAGTCTGACAACCCTACTGTGTTCTTGTGCGGTGTCGGCATTTATGCACCTATATGTGGCTTGCCACCAGACAAGGGTCTGTCTGTCTGTCTTGTCTGATAGAAAGCTACAAGAGTCCTTTTATGTTTTCTCATATTTTCTTTTAAATAAACATTTTTTTAGTACTATTAAATATTTGTGGTCCATATGCCAGGGATACCATCTATATACAAAAAGTGATGAGTGGTAATGATTTGTCGATAGATTTTCATTTGGTATGCGTGTCAATGAAGGAGGTTCTGCTAATCTGTGTGTGCAATTTAATAATTCCATAGTTAATATGCAGTTTTTTTTTACTTTTAATTTGTTTATGCTCAACAATTGAAGCAGATTTTTTTTTAATTCAAGATAATAATTTTTAGTTCTATTTAATTACCGTTGTGTGCAAGTAACAAAACTCTATCAACAGCTGTCAATACCATTCGTATTTTTATAAATAAATAAATACCCTAATATCTTAGTTAATCTCTAATAACATCACGATTTGAGCTGACGAAAGGAACATTCTCCCCGTTGCGTACCTCGCCTTCAAAGCGAATCAAACTCAAAGGAAAACCAAGTAAATATTTAACGTTCCTACGTCGATAATATTAAAAGGCATGTTTTTGTGCAATTCTCAACTCATTTTATGAGATTCTATGAAGTTATTATTTCCTGGAATAAAGTTTTTGACTATTTATAAACTTTGAGTTGTTTGCTTTATGAAAATTAGGTACTTGTATTTCAATTCAGATTCAGACCAACATGACCCGGTTTTTCTTCTGGTTGGTTAGGTCACGTGAATCCTAAAAGAACTTGTGGGACGTACGCCACGCACTTATCCTTGCGTAACTTAACTAAACAAGAGAAAATCTGGTCTTTTAGCTTCATCCACAACGAAGTTTTACTGAGATCGATAATGATCTAATTGTTTTTTTATATTGCTGGGCATAACCAAGCGGGGTTGTGCTAAGAAAAAGGCATAAGAGTATAGTGTGACATTAAATAGTAGAAATTAAATAAAATGGAACTAAATAAATTCCATACTAAATTGTTGCCATGTCAAAAATGTGACAGTTCCGTAGGAAGTGGCGCCCTCAATAATTTTCTACAATTTCTTGTCGGACTATAAATGTATAAATACCTACTTCATAATAACTCCGATAAAGCTTTTTACAAATGCTAAATTTTAATTACCTAAATAAAATTAAGAAAACTAAGCCCTTAGTGGTCTGAGTCTTTCAATGAACCCCGGCGAGGTTAAGTGGCCGGGAGACCAATTTAATTTCCTAAATAGGATCCCTTAGGACCAACGAGATTGGTAAATAATTTCATCCTCCTGATATCGAGTTTAAATTGTAATTTTGCTTTTTATTACGGGATTGCCAGTGAAGCAAATTATTTTTGATAATTTTTTTCGGGTATTTTGACGCCTGATTTCGGCTTGACCCATTTAACATTTTATAATATAGAAATATTGATAAAAGTACTTAACTGTTTCCGAGGTATTTAATTTGAAACATTTGAAAATTTTTATCCAAGCTATGGTTTTACAAAAGCATTTTCCTCTTCTTTTAAAGTTAGAAAAGTAACTTGAAACAGGTTATAAAAACAGTGCCAACTTTTTACCTCACATTACCAATAGTTTTGAGGCTTCAGTAGAACACGCAACACAAACACATACAAACTTCATCTAGTACTTATAGACAGCTAAAATCATTAGGCACCATTTAGACGGCGCGCGAGAATTCGCATGTGAGTTTCATTACATTACATTACGGCATTTGATCGGTCGGCTAAATTTGATGTAACCTCAATCTGTAAACTCGTATGCGAGTTCGAGTCTACATGAGTCCTTAAATTCATAACCTTCATGTAGTAGGATAGGTTGATATTCTTTAATTGGGTAGTTTTAATCAAACTTCTTAACTAAGGAAATTATGAGTTTGAAAACTATAACATTGTATAACAAAGTTAATATAAATAATATCTATCCCAATTTCACACACATAGTATGTATGTAGAAGAGATTTTCACAAGTTTATTTACCAAGACATTTAACAAGTTCCGAGTAAACAAAATCGTTTAATTATGATTCCTTCAATAATGAAAGTCTGCAATTCCAGACTATCCAATTACAAGTATTCTTAATTAAAACTTTGAAATACTCTCGTACATTTATTTTTATTTTACGCGCAATCTTTGTAATACTGCGATGTCCTTGTTGTTATCAAAGACCTTTCATCTTTTGGACGTGACTTCCTTGTTATATAACAAAAATTGTATTTACGAGCAAAGGAAAATACAGTGACAATTTGTGCACTTTGCTCGTTCGTTTCTTTTTTCTTTCTCATAGGGTAATTCGCCGGTAACTGGCCGCTGTTAGTAATTGGACACCCTAAACTAAAAATGAATTCTATTCACCTATAAACAGAATTCATTTTAGTATAAGGTTTCAATAACTGGCCAGCCTTCAATAACTAGCCGCCTTATACTAAAATATTTTTGTATAAGGCGGCTATGTTTAGGTGTTTATATGTTTTTAGGTGAATATAATTCATTTGGTGGCTAATTACTAACAGTGGCCACTGGCGAATTACCCTACTATACTACATACTTTAAGTCAAATGGTGGCCATTTTGAGGCTAAGAAATTTTTTAAATGAATTATGGACTAGTGTACTAGATATGTTAAGGACAGATTTGGAGGGGATGGTCAGAGAATCGGCATAGCTGTCACAGAATCGGCATCGGCATGGCTATGTAGAAGATACACTATGTTTTCATCCTGAGTTAATAATAGGCCCAGTGCATGAACTATAGGGGGCAGCATAGGAGCCGTCAGATTTTTGGCGCGAGGCGTAAATGTGTCGTTTATGCTTCCGATGTAGCCCACAAGATGGCAGAACCTACTATGCACAAGGAAACGTACCGATGAGAATGGTAGATGGTAGCACTTGCTTTGGCAATGTATATGTGCACAACGCGCATGATCCCGATACCTTGATACGACCTTGCAGATCGCTCACGCTGATTGGTGCATGTGAAATGAAGTGAATGTCGTGCGTGAGATGCGCACCAATCACCAAGAAGATCGTCAAGGTCGTATCAAAACCAGTTCAAAACCATAACAAGTTGTTAAATCTCAATCAGGCTCTCAGTCTACGCTTTGTGCCGCCGACACAGAATAAATAATAGTACCTACTAGGTACAGAAGCATCACATCACATACCATAGGATGTCGTAAGTGTTGTGTGTAGGCAAAGTGACAACCCTAGCGTACAAGTGAATAATCATGATCAAGTGTGGGTAGTTTGAAAAACCCGCGCAGCAAGATGTTGATACAATTCCTCGCCAGTCTGCCTGTGACTACGAACGTAACGTCACGTTCGAAACGTCAGGCCATAAATAAACGTAAGTTTTACGCGATTAAGTCCCGTGTTAGTTATAAAAGTATAGGTTCAGACAGAAAGTTCACTCTCTAACAAAACGCATCTATTACGACAAATATGACCACAAGGTGGCGCAAGCGCGAGCAGGCTTCCGTTCCGTAGCGGTGCGCGGCAACTACTACTGCTAAACACCAAACTTGGTGTGGGCCGCATGTACTTGTAGCGACGCGATGAAATCGCGTAATGAGCCACGCCTGCTGCCGATCAGAAACATACTTACATAGATATGTTTAAGAAGACGGAGAGCAGGAACTCGTTGTAGATGGCCATGGAGATGAACCGGCTTTCGTTGAATTCCGAAGGTGCTTTCCTGACCATGATGCACAATCTGATACCCCACATAAGGAATATCACCTCCACTGTGGACAAAAATTAGTAATTAATATCCCTATCCTATAGTACCTTCTCAATGGTTTTCCGAAAGCCATAAGTGTGGGAAAAAAATAATAAAATAAAATACCGAAATGTTCTTTCCCGTCCACTTACCAGATACTCTAGTTTGTAGAAACAAACTAATACGACGAATAGGCATTATAGGAACAGAATAGAATAGAATAGAAATATTTTTATTCGTGAGCACAAACACAAAAAAGAAAATTATACAAGCAGAGAAACATGAAAAAGGAGAAAGTGCCACGAAATGGTCTCACCTCAGCATGTTGCTGGCGACTTCCAGCGCTGATCTTCCGATGAGAACATCCAGTGCAGTCGTGCTGAGGTGAGACCATTTCGTGGCATTTTCTCTTTTTTATGTTTCTCTGTTCTGTATAAGTTTTTATTTTGTGTTTGTGCTCACAAATAAAATTATTTCTATTTAAATTTTTTCTATTTCTATTTCAGTGAAACAATCACGACATGCAATAATATTATTACCTCCATGTGCCTAAATTGTACAAATTGTACAGTTGTTCTTTAGTCGCACCTAGGCGAGCGAGATATGTGCACGTGCTAACGAGTACACATTCATTTATATTCAACAACGAGGGCAACATAGATTAATGGTAATGAAATAAGTATGGAAATAACTATTTCTTGTGCTCCTTATGCATGAAAATAAAATATTTATAGCCATATAAAATTATTGGTAAATAAATAGGTGATTGTCAAATAGTTTGCAGGCGAACTTGATGGCATTGTAGTAGGTACATTACTTTGTAAGTCTCTTGGCAACAATATTGTAAAGGTAGGGTAGGTGAAAATTCAATTTAGAAGCCGCCAATAAAACACGTCGTTTTCGTTATTTTATGACCTAACCTTATTTTGGTGTGGCTTTAAAACTGAAACCTTAAAATTTTTCAATCGCGTTAGGTCATAAAAATATGTGCCAAGACTACCAGGCAAGTAGCGAGTCATTAAATCGACAATGTATGGTAGTAGAAATTCGCCAAGGTACATCGTAACACTATAACAAGTGACATACACAGCAGGTGTAAGTGACATACGGCTCGATTCGGGAAATGAATTAGAGACTCACTAGATACGAAATAGTAAAGATATGTGACGTTCCACTGCAAAAGGTACCTTACGGCAACTGGCGCCGCGATTCCGGAAATGAATTAGAGATTCAGTAGATATGAAATGGTGAAGATATGTGACGTTCCACGAAAAAAAGTACCTTATGGCGGCCGGCGCTTACGTCGCATAGCGCCGCAATAATATTGGAGCGGCGTTAATAATAGCGTAGGCGCCAACCGCCATAAGGTACCTTTACCGTGGGACGTCACATATCGTATCTAGTTAATCTCTAATTCATTTCCCGAATCGCGCCGACTATAAAGTCGTATTTTTTTTACAACCAGCTTCAAACCAAATAATATATTAACACTAATATGGATTTATAACTCACACGTTGTAAAAGAGTGGTCCCACCAATCCGTGTTACACAAATACGCCTTCAAATCTTCCTTAGTCCTCCCTACAATGACGGCAGGAGGCGCCACCAGCGTACGAATGGCGAGCAACACGCACGCTACCCCTACTATGATGCCGATCCGCCGCAATAGATACATGTCGGATATTTTGACCGCCTTTGCTGACCGTACTTGGAAAATCACGGATATTCTGCGAACAAAATAGTTTTAGTGTTTATTAATATAAATTTAAATTACTAAAAGACATAAACAGGAATATAAAACTAAAACTAACTACAATTAAAATTAATATTTTAAGGAGGAAAGAATGTGATGTTTTAAATGTTAAGACGGGGCGGTAAGTCAGGAAATTAGAACGCAACTAAAGATAAGGCGGACCGCGCGAAACTTGCGACGGAAGATATGGCCGTCGCGCGGGTTTTTACCTTTTATCATAATTACTTTGAAAAATACTTCTGTTTAAAATACAGAAAATTGGGTTTGGTTGGAATCTGGCCTTGCAAATATAGTCTAGTTTCCTTGTGTATTTTTCATGGCATTGATGGTCCTTGATTTGTAAGAATTCAATATAAACCTTCGATTTTGCCATAAAGGACCTTCGTTAGTCCTCCCCTTTATGAACGATAGCAAAATACTAAAGAACCAAAACGAACACTTACAGCAACTGATAACCGTCATCCAAAGCTACTCGTAATATATAATTTAAATAAGCTTATATTTCCGATTGTACTTTTCCTTATGTAGTCATTTTCTTTTCATTCAAGTTTTTTTTCCAAACTCAATATGGTTGCGTTGTTTTAACAGAAAGTTATAATGGCTACCTTCGCTTGCCATCAGTTTAACGTCATCATAATATTACTCGTATAAACATAAGTGTGCCATTGTATCAGTTTAATTTAATACCAACAAGTGGTCCAAAATTGATTTTTGTATGATGACGAAGCCTGCGTTGTGGATCTGAAGGTGTGCTGTTGTTATTATAATGTTTTTTTTGCTCAATATAGTTAGATTTGTTTGTAAATTTTAAGGACAACGTACATACGAATATTGCAAGTAAACTAATTTAATGATAATAGCTTTCAAAAACCTACTCTTTCGAATCATCAGTACCGTTTAAAAAAAAATATTATAAGACATTTAATTTATTACACAAATTGACTAAGCCCCGCGGTAAGCTCAAGAAGGCTTGTGTTGTGGGTACTCAGACAACGATATATAAGATATATATTTAAGAGGGGAATACCGAAAGAGCATTAAATGCTATAATATGAATTGAATGGAAAAAACAACTACACAAAATAA
The DNA here is from genome assembly GCF_910591565.1 of Cydia splendana. Classification (NCBI taxonomy): domain Eukaryota; kingdom Metazoa; phylum Arthropoda; class Insecta; order Lepidoptera; family Tortricidae; genus Cydia; species Cydia splendana. The sequence goes on from NC_085963.1 coordinate 5,506,423, forward strand.
ATTAGATTCAGTAGCTGTGATTGCCAATTTTTTACACTTGGATAGAAAAGTCAAGACACGAAACTTGAATCCAAAACAGTTATTAAGAAGCAAATCTCATTTCAAACTTACTCGATCAATGTCAACGAAAAAATATTTTGAAATCTCTTGGGTTTATTTATTACACAAAACCCTAACATAATCTAAGTTTTAAAATCACGTTTGAAATATGCTTTTATCTCTACTTAATCTTCGACGTATTTACATTAAATAATACAAATCTTTATTTTTCAATACCCAAGGCTCATTACCTCTGTCGAAATGAATCCATGAACTATTTTTGGTATATCAAAGCCTACGTTCCCTAAGGATGCCCTTTGGTTGCCCTTTGGATACCCTTTGGATACCCAAAGAAAAACCGTAAGAGATTGAAAGTATTATTAGTTTTCAAGGGGAATTCTGTTATCGCAACATCTGGAGATGCAGTGAGAATATTGATTTTTTATTTGAATATTCTATATTTAAATAGTAATTACATGATAGTATCCAGAGATTGGAAGCTTTTGAGGATTTGACACATTTTTCTTGTTGAGTTAGATAAGATCCATATCTAATATGTATTTAGGTCAAACATACTAATATATTAAATATGACTATATAAGTTTAAAGTAGATGGGAAAAGGCCTGGACGTGGACGCAGTCGAATACGTTGATCTGACCAGATCCGCATATTAACTCCACAGTTCACATGGCTCTCCACACTGCCAGAGACAAACAGATGGAGAAAGAAAGATCACACTGGCCTTTCGGGTCTAATATCTTACCTCCACGTTTTCAACATAAGAGCTCCATATGTAAGACAGAAGCCAACTTCTCTGAGCCACACCCTTGCCGTACACGTGAACACAGTCGGGCGTCCGTACATGACCAGAGTCGTACAGTAGATGAGGAACGCTCCCAAAACTATGACTCTGAGTAGAGCTGGACTTGCAGCGCGGACAACCTGGACAAAAAAAAATAGTTGAATAAAATTAAGAAAAATATATAATCGATAAAAAACGCAAATATAGGTCAAGCGAGCGACGGACTTCAGACCACAAATGTTATGTGATGTCACGAAATTCTTACGGCACGAGTCCAAATTGCACTTTGTCGGTTTTTTTATTGATTGTAATTGGAGCTTTTAGATATTTTTTTTATAGTTTACATACAGAAAAACTCGGGCATTATGAAGAAGATATATATAATACGAGGTTGATCATAAATTTGACGTTTCATATGAAAATATTTTAACACCCACTGTAAAGTAATAAGTTAATTAGGTTGTGGCTGATAGTCCTTTGGGAACATAAAAAGTTTATATTTTATTAAAGCCCACATTTGAGCTAAATACGTAGGTACGAGACGGTTTGTGAAGTATCAATAATCAAAGAAAAATAACAGTCATGCATCAAAATATAGCTGGTATTTTAGGCAAAAGAGATTTGATGGAGGCGGCAATTATCGATTTAGAAACATTGACTGGAAGTATCGATGTTATTTGTCTTAGTGAGACCTTTATCAAATCTGGAGCTGTTGCAAATCTTACTATGAGTAACTACAATGTCGCATCATCATATTGTAGGGAACATGAAAGAAGAGGCGGCACATGTATCCTAGTAAAAAAAAACATTGAATTTAAGACATTGGATTATATACCATCATTATCTCTTAAGTACGACTTTGAAGCATGTGGCACAGAAATCCCATTATATAATATGATAATAGTGTGCGTTTATCGCACGCCATCATCGAACGTTAATGTTTTCTTTGCCTCACTTAGTCAGGTTTTACAAAAGGTAACTAAAAATAAATCAAAACATATAGTACTATGTGGAGATTGGAACATAGACTTTATAAAGGAAAGTAAAATTAAGAAGGATCTAACATCAATCCTGTCAAATTATAATCTAGACAGTCATATAGTAGCTCCTACCAGGAAAAAGACATGTACTGACTTAATTGCTAGTAACATATCGGACTGTAAACCTAATATTTATACTTTGGATCTGTCGGACCATGAAACATGTCAAATACTTTCATGCAATGTAAAAATGAACAATAAACTTAAAGCCAGGCCCAAGTTCTGGCGTGAAATAATAAGAGACTACAGTCAAGATAATTTACGAAAGTTTAGTGATTGTATGTCTGCCTTATCATTTACTGATATAATTAACGAAACAGATACAGATAAAGCATTCAGTGAATTTCATGACCTTGTAATCTTGTTTTATAACTTATGTTTTCCCTTGATTAAAAAAACAAATCAAAATAAACCCATCATGAATAAATGGCTCACAAAAGGAATCAAGATTTGTTGTGCTAATAAAAGAAAATTACATAGAGCTGCAGCTAGGTATTCCGAAAATAAAGAACTAATGAATCAATACAAGGTATATACAAGATTACTTAAACGATGTCTACATAAATCTAGGCAGATTGCTAACTATCGTTTCATTAAGAACTCTAAAAATGTATCCAGAGCTTCTTGGCAATTAATAAAAAACAATTGCGCTGTTAATACCAATAATAATGATATCATTGAAGCTAGTAAAATGGACCCTAAAACTTTGGCAGATAAATTTAACAACTTTTTTATAGAATTGACTAACAAAAAAAAAGGATATAATGTAAAATCATGTCAGAATATCCAGCAAAATACAAATAGCTTTTTCCTTTTTTCAGTAAACTCAACAGACATTCAAAAGGCAATAAAACTACTGAATAATACGAATTCCACAGGTTATGATGGCATATGTACTAAGGTTCTGAAATTAAATGCCAAAGTCTTAGCTATCCCTCTGGCTCATATTATGAACTTGTCATTCTTACAAGGCGTTTTTCCGGAACGCTTAAAATATTCTGTTGTAAAGCCTATTCATAAGAAAGGTCCCAAGACAGAATTAAACAACTATAGGCCAATTACCCTCATTCCAGTCATATCGAAAGTTTTTGAGAGAATAATGTATGATAAGATAATGAAGTTTATAACAAAAAATAAAATTTTAGCTGAAAATCAATTCGGATTTAGAAAGAATAGCTCGACATCTCTAGCGTGTTATCATCTAGTAAGGGAAGTAATTGAAAGCCTTGATAAACAAATTCCAATTGTTGCCGTGTTCTTAGATATGAGCAAGGCTTTCGATTTTGGAGATCACCAAATTCTGCTTCATAAATTAAACAGATATGGTATAAGAGGTCCAGCGTGGGACTGGATCGCTAGCTACCTTAGAAGTCGTCACCAGTGTGTTGAAATCACCAGCATCGACGGTAATGACAAAATAGCTTATAAATCGTACTACAAACCTAACACAACTGGCGTGCCGCAGGGCAGTATCCTGGGCCCTTTGCTATTTTTACTCTATATTAATGATCTCCCAAATGTAGTAAGCCATGATACTATCCTCTTTGCGGATGACACAACGCTGCTCATTAAAAATGATGACGATACGCCATTTGATGATAAAATCAACCAAGCTTTAGTAAATGTAATAGACTGGCTAGAAAACAATAATTTAAAAATTAACATAAATAAAACAAAAATGATACAATTTCAGACATACCGAAGTAAACATATTGATTTAGAAATTAAGTACAATGATTCAAAAATTGAAGAAGTAGATTCTGCATCTTTCCTTGGAATAAACATTGACCACTTCTGTAATTGGAAGAGCCACATTGATAGCCTACGCACTAAATTGGATCGATTTGTTTATGTACTCTATCGTATTCGCAATGTGGTTTCGGAAGCAGCCGCTCTTTCGGCATATCACGGGTATGTGTCATCCCTATTGAGATATGGTTTGATTATATGGGGGAACTCAGTCGATGCTGACATCATATTTAAGACACAAAAAAAATGTGTGAGGTCTCTATCTGGGGCTTGGCAATTAGATCACTGCAGACCGTTATTTAGGCACAATAAAATCTTGACATTACCTGCAATGTACATCTTTGAAATATGTACATTTGTCAAAAAGCACCCCACATGTTTTAAAACTATCACCATGAGGTCTCAAAGAGGTACACATCGATGTAATCTGTGCATACCCAGGACAAACCTTTCACTAAGCAGAAAAAACGTGCATTACATGGCAATACAATTATTTAACACTTTTACTGACGATTTTAAGGCCCTTCCAATTAAATTATTCAAAAAGCACTTGTTTGATCATTTGATAGAGAGTTGTTATTATTCAATTGATGAGTTTTTGACATTATGTAAATTATAAGCTATTATTATTGATGTGTACATTGATTATGTTTTATAATGATTGTATATTTTTATATAAGACAAATTGTAATCTTAAATGATATTGACAATCTATGATTTTATTATTAATTATTATTAATTGTATTTTTATTATTTTTCAATGTGTCATTTTAATGGAAGTTTAATATTAGATAGTAATTTAAGAATATTTGTACGCCATGTATTATGGTAAATTAAGGATTGGAAACAATATTATGTAACATCAATTTATACCCTTTTTTACACAAATAAACTATTCTAAACTATTCTATTCTATTCTATAATAAATTCAGAATACCTACAATGAACGGCATACAGAAGATAGCAAATCCGACACTACGAGCCGTCACCTTTCGGCCTTCGACCGATTTAAAGCATGTTCAATTTATCTAATTCAAATTACAAACATAACGTTCTTACCCTGACATGTCCATATTTGATGGTGAAGTACACAATGAACGGCAGGCAGGAGATGAAAAAGCAGGCAAGGGCCAAGATGGTAGTCCGTGCCACCCAGTTAAGGGCGGCTACGCACGGCGAGCCGTCAACACATGCCTCGCAGCCCTCGGCGCACGGGAGGCATTCGAAAGCATGCTCGGTAGAGTAGAGGCTTCGCTGGTTCTGTAAATAAAGGTGAGTTGAAAGTGTGTTTAAGTAATATTATATTTTATTACCTGAATTGATAAGGCAGTGAAAAGGACTAGAGTCAGACCAAGAAAAGTCTACAGCGGATTTGGTAGCCCACGTAGTGCAAGTGTTATTTTAAACGTCAAACTTCTATGAAATTATGACGTATAAATAACACTTGCACTGCGTGGGCTATGTAACGTGGGGTGGGTAGGTAAATAATATCAGACATTCTTAGACGTCATGCTCCCTGGAAACCCCACTGTCTGTTTTGTGATTTATTGAAACGTAATGCTGATGTACACAATATGTACTGAATTAGTACATACTTAAAAAAAAATGTACCTCAATAGATCGAGAGTACAATTAACTCAATTCGGACTTGCTGTAGAGCATCTCCCCAGCAACCCCAAAATATAATTAAAGAAAATTCACGTAAATACTTACTTTTTAGCAAAAAATACGCCTAAAAAAATTGTACTGCAGTTTTTAACGTTGATTGAGTTAGCCATGGCTAGTTAAATTACCTAATTGTCGCCAGGACGCAAGCGCCTCCAGCAGACTTCTCAAACGTACGAAACTTTGTATTTTTATATAGGTACAATGAGATACATACATTTTATTTATGTTATGAACTTGGTTTCTGGTGAGAGTACCAATATTTTCTTATCAACCAGCAATGGTGTAGTTGCATTGATCATAAACGTATGTACTTATTTTTAGTCGTGCCTACGTGTTTTTTATATGACGTTATTGAAGTATCTTGATAACGTTAAAACGAAGATTAGGTACTTTTATTTTTATTGCTAGGTAGGTACTTATAAGAGTTATAATTCATAAAACCATATTTTTTATCTCATTTTTAATTGTTTAACGTAAAATATCACATACGACAAGAAAACATAACAAACAAATCGATTGAAAACTATTTTTAAGTTATCTTATTGATAAAATATCATCATCTAAACATAATATAAACCCATATAGTCTGGCTAGCCAAAATTGTTGACAGATATTTCGTTGTTGTATTACCAATTGTCTATGATTAAAAAAAAAGCTAAAAGTCAGTTGTCAATTTATGTCATTCATTCAAATTGTTTGCGGTTTATAAGGGGTTTATTTTAAATAATATTAATAATGTCTATACTGAGTGAGGTTCGCAAACTATTATTTAAGCTCGTAAATAATTACGACAATGTGCGAAGTCGACGTGTAGCGTTGCATAACGAAAACCTGCAATGTTTACAACTCCTAAACAAATGTAAACAGATTAGGAGGCTCTCACTAAATATTTTGATACTTATCATTTAGCATATTTGGCATAGTACTTATGTATTTTTTTTGGTCATGGATTAATATTACGGTATTATCGAGCTAGGTCTTATTTACACTACATTTCATTTTTTGCCTTGAAACAATGGTATATGGTGAGAAAGTGTTAACATATGTGTTTATCGTTGACTGTACTTTACATAGTGGGAGACATTATGTGAGCTGACTTTGAGTGCACATCAACATATATTTAACTCATATCCTTAGGTATCTTCCGTGTGCATAGAAAATCAAAAATATTTTCTAGTATCAAAACTATAATTCCTACTACACAAAGTGTGACCAGCCCAAGATTTTTTGAATTTCCCACCAAACATTTGTGTAATATTTCAGTAGCCAGACTCTAAACATTATCACCTAAACGTATATAAAACTCGATTTTCTTTTTGCATTTTTAATAAAATTAAATATTGATGTAAATAAGTATGTTTGATTGAAATGGTTTACCAAAATTTGTTTTATGTACAGTCATCAGCAATAGTATGTTACACAACTAGGGCCGCAAAAATATATGACGCGCTCTTATTGCACTCCAAATAAGAACGTGTCACATATTTTTGCGGCCCTAGTTGTGTAACATACTATTGCTGATGACTGTACCTTTGTCTTGAGATCATCATAGCAGTACCAGTAAGGTCCCGTTTTACAATGAGCTGTAAAATGACCAAGTCCTGTTGCAACTGTTGGAGGTACAAACTCAATAATTGACGCTAGGTCGTATCGTCTGTTGCTTTGCAGAACTAATGTTTTTGGCACTTCTTTTATAGTCACTGACTACAGTCACGACGACATCAAATATAATATGATTCGATAAATTATAGGTCATCGTAACTGCGCCAAAAGATTGTTCGTTATTACACTTTGTATATTCATTGCTCAACATAGAGTTGGGTAGTTTTAGTTTTACGTTAAACAATTAAAAATGAGATAAAAAATATGGTTTTATGGATTATAACTCCTATAAGTACCTACCTAGCAATAAAAATAAAAGTACCTAATCTTCGTTTTAACGTTATCAACATACTTCAATAATGTCATGTAAAAAACACGTAGGTACGACTAAAAATAAGTACATACGTTTATGATCAATGCAACTACACCATTGCTGGTTGACAAGAAAACATTGGAACTCTCACCAGAAACCAAGTTCATAACATAAATGAAATGTGTGTATCTCATTGTACCTATATAAAAATACAAAGTTTCGTACGTTTGAGAAGTCTGCTGGAGGCGCTTGCGTCCTGGCGACAATTAGGCAATTTAACTAGCCATGGCTAACTCGATCAACGTTAAAAACTGCAGTACAATTTTTTTTAGGCGTCTTTTTTGCTAAAAAGTAAGTATTTACGTGAATTTTCTTTAATTAAATTTTGGGGTTGCTGGGGAGATGCTCTACAGCAAGTCCGCATTGAGTTAATTGTACTCTCGATCTATTGAGGTACAATTTTTTTTAAGTATGTACTAATTCAGTACATATTGTGTACATCAGCATTACGTTTCAATAAATCACAAAACAGACAGTGGGGTTTCCAGGGAGCATGACGTATTCTTAGGGCACTTTGGGAAGTTTGGTTTCAAAGTAGAATCGAGTTTGAAGTCTCGAGAGAGTAATTCTTTGTTAGGAGACTTTTCAAATGCCGGAAAATAGTCCGACATATTTTTATGAGACTATCAGCAACATTTTTATCTGTGCGTCATAAGCCGGCTGGCAAATTGAAAAATAGTTAGCGCCGGTTCGTTTGACATTGTTTTGTCATCAAAAAGAAATTGCCATGCTCGAGATCATTTCACTTCTCTATACAAATCCAGTCAAAAGGTGGCCACTGCTATAAAAAGGTCACCTCATTTTTTTTCAGTACTACGATGTGCGCTCTTGAATAGATCGTCGGTCTGGTTTACCAATCAGTTTATTTTATTAGGTTTGCCGTTTAACCTAGGATATTTGTTGTGTACATATCCGACCAGATTAATGTTTGATTCATAAAGGAAAAGGTCTCTCATTTCCAATTTATCTTGAAACCTATTTATGAAACTGTTTGTAGGTATACCTTATTCACTCCTATACATACATATCCCAGGTATATAGCTTACAAATTGGATTCAAGGGATCAGCGACGTTAGGAGACTCTTAATCTTGGCAAATGATTCGTGAAAATGACCTTAAATTTTTTCGCTCCGCGAGCCAGTCTTGTAATGAAGATCGTTGTGAGAGATAGGGGGTTAGTTGAGCGTTTCGGAGTTGCAGATCTGACAAATTAGTATATACCTATTGTTGTTTTTAGGGTTCCGCACCCAAAGGGTAAAAAAGGGACCCTATCACTAAGCCTCCACTGTCTGTCTGTCTGTCTGTCACCAGGCAGTCTTATGATTCGTGATAGCTAGACAGTTGAAATTTTCACAGATTATGTATTTCTGTTGCCGCTATAACAACAAATACTAAAAAGTACGGAACCCTCGGTGGGCGAGTTCGACCCTCACTTGTCCGGTTTTCTTTTAAGTTAACAAAAAGACTCCCTTATCTTTCCTTAGGTTGGTAAATTTTAAAGTCTAGGCAAGATTACGTTGAAATTTTCTTCCATTAGTATTTCTTGAGTTTATGTAATGTACTTACGCCTTGAAAACTAAAGTGGCACTATAAAAAATTAAGGACCATTACAATAGTGACGATGTTTTTTAAAAGGTGAAACGAGATATCTGTTTGCTTATTTTTCTGGTTTGTCTAATGGTTTAACTCATTTGATGAAGCTTGACAACATCTGGATGGCGACTGTGGCAGCCTTAAAGGGCCCACTGATTACCAGTCCGCTGGACAATATCAGCCCGTCAGTTAAAGGAAAAAATTGACAGTATCGAACAACTGACAGGCTGATATCTTCCGGCGAACTGGTAATCTGTGGGCTCCATTACAACAGCGGGAAACGGGCGATGTTACTGTTCATTTCCTTGATAAATTGTCTTGCTATAGTTGCTCAATCATTCTCCGTCATCATTATGGAGAATGAAATTATGTGTCAAGTAAAAGAACAGCGAATGTAACCTTTAGAACAACTCATATATCGTTCACGCTTTTAAAATTTAATTAGGTTGACAATTGTTTTATGTACAGTGTAGTTAGTTCAAGTTACAAATATTTTCCGTGAACCATTCAAAAAATAATAAATAAATCTCGATTTATTTCATATGTTAAATACGTAAACGTAACATGTCGGGGCAAGACAAGTGATAAGCTTAAGCTCGACGTTCCGTGAGCTCTTTATATATGCAAACATGCGAAAATAAATAAACGCGTATTTCATTTGTTTTCATTTTACGCAGGCCACATAACGGAGTGTGAACGTAGTTCTGATGTTTTTGTTTAATTTACGCTTAGTTGTTTTGTGGTTTCAATTCGCTGGGTATGCTTTTCACGTATTAAATATTTTGCTCTGAATTTTGAACCTCTAACGTGGTAGTCCAATAGAAAAGGATGGTACCATTGGGCAATATTTAATTTGCAGTCAATGTAAATTGGATCTGGTATTGTATAAATTTCAAAATTTTAATTATACATAGTATAAATTATTTTGAAAGTAGATTTATGAATAATTATATAATTATTTCATTTCAACGTAACAGTTTTATAACTATAATGTAATTGAAATACTTAATTCGTATTTTATGTAAAATTAGTTCCAACAAAGTAAATTACTCTCAGTTCTCCGCAGATTGAGGGAAAATCATTTTCTAATTTCTAAAAGAGGTGCTAGTAATTATTTTCTATTTCGAAGAGAAGTGCTAGACGGAAATTTCTAGTGTGCTAGACGCAATCAAAAGGATCTCCTGCAAAGTACAGTTATATCAAGACGGTTTTCGTAGTTGTTAGGTAAAGGCTTTGGTGTCAAATTTAGTAAGGCCGTTCTTGAAATATGACAAAATAACAAGAAAATTAGTCATTATATGTGAAAAAACATACAAAATTTCTCATAATTTATAATAGGTACAAATACTCAAGTTGAATCCTGCCTTCAACTTATTTTTTATACCCATATTATAAGGCCATGTTGATTGGAGTACAACGTTAATAAATTGATATACTCATTTATGTTGTCGTCGTATTATAACAAACAGACACCTCAATTACCAACAGTAATTAAATTAAAGAGCTTAAGTAATTAAACGCTGAAAGCGCCACTGACATTTAATTTTCAATGAGCAGCGTGAAATAAAATTCTGTTAGATATGTACCTACCTACCTACTATAATTTTAACGGCATTTGATATTAACAATATTATGATTTTTTTTTTATTCATCCACTTGAATCTTCAGTTAGAAAATTATTTTTATAGCCACTAACAATAAATCTCTCGGGAGATAAATATTTTAAGTATTTAATAGTTTTATTATGGTCGTGGATGGGATAACCCGTAAAACATCTTATCTTTTCGAACCGAAAATATGCCTTTTCTTCTAGTCTACTAAGTACCGTAAAACGGGGTGAGTAGGTTTCGCGGGGAAAGGTGGGTTATGAATGGGCAGAGAAGGGGGGTGAGAAGGGATTTTAAGGCTACTGCTACAAAAATAATGAATTCCAATTTAAAATGGAGCTATAGTAATACGCATAATAAAAAAAAAATCGATCCAACAATCTTCCAAAATCACCTTTGTATGAAAAACACTCTCACCCCAAATACGAGGCACTACGGGGTGAGGTGGGTTTTCCTCTTTATCGTCAAAGTTATGAAATGGAACTACCCAAAATAAAATACAAACGTCCGAACCACTTATTATATACACCATTCAGTTTCCACATGTAAAAATAAAATTTTATCGAGATTTGAAAGTCAAATTTCACCCAACTCACCCCATTTTACGGTAAGTGCTCAACAGGTTGAAACGTTTTTCGAGTTTAGATTTGTTGATTAATATCCTACTCTGTCTAGTAACTTGTCCCGCTGTCAACGTGATAGGGTAGGACGGAAAGAAATGGAACAGTCTACTTTAAATAGATAGTGGACGACCGCTTAAAGCTAACAAATACAAACGTAGTCCTCATTTTCTTACCTGAATATTGACAATGGAATATACATTTACACAATGTATTGTATATTAAGTATGTATGGAGGAGCAGAACGGTGGCGATCTGCCCCAACGTTTGACATTTTTTGATTTTTTGATCAAGTACAAAAGTTAGGGGCGAACAATAAATTCAATACAAACTTTTAATTAAGCTCATAACACTTAAATAATTAAAAAAATCTAAACAACTAACGAAGGGGCATAGCTAGCATAGGGGGAAAGCGGCCTCATTACTGCGTAGAACCAGGGATAGCACAAACAGCATTGTAATGATGATTGCTGATCACTTTTGCTGTCCCATACTGATAAGTTTAATTAAATTAATTAAGTCTAATATAACTTTTAAGTATTAATATAGTTTTTAAGCCTTATAATATGTATGGGATCTCTGTTATCTTGTATTAAATAAATAATTGAATTGAATTGATAGCTGTGGTTAATATACATCAAATCGTGTATTAATATTTTATACAGTGTTAAAGAAGAAACTGTGTCTGCTGTCGTATGGAGAAGCGATCACGTATCGTCGTCCTTTCGTCATCTATTTCGTCACTATTATGGCTTGAAGTATGTGAACTCACCAGTAAGCTCTTCTCGTACTCTTCCTCAATATCGCTGCCGTTATAGTATCTGAGGTCCGCCGTGGTGTTGGGGAAGTAGAAGCCGCGCCGGCAGACGCACCAGTACGACCCGCGTCTGAAGCCCAGCCCGGGCACCGGAACACACTGTAACAAGGAGAGATTCCTTTATGAGCCACACGAGTCCGCCGCCAAAAAGCCGCTCTTATTACAATCTCTTAATACACCGTAATGTATGCTAAGTGACAAAATAGTAGGTAAGAAGGGCTAAAATGACCGGCTCTTTATCATTTGTCATCATGCCTGTCACGTTCTAACAAGTATGTAAGTGCGAAAGTGACACTTGACATGACAGGTGACAAAAACGCGACCATGATACCGCTGAAGGTTTATAGGTACACACCGCGACATATGTCATGTTTTCTTTTCCTGCCTTTATGACACCCAAACCCCGTTATCAATGTTGCAATCAATAATTTGCTACGTCGAAATATCGGGAACTCAAAAACAATACAAAAGGTAATCACGGTTCATATCCCAGTCGATATTACTCTAGAGTCGGACCAAAAAAAATCTGCAGCGGATTTGATAGCCCACGCAGTGCAAGTGTCATTTATACGTCATAATTTTATAGAAGTTTGACGTATAAAATAACACTTTCACTGCGTGGGCTATCAAGTCCGCTGCAGACTATTCTTGGTCTGATTCTAATAATAATTTGACCAAGAAATAGATATCCATTAAATTTACAATAAATAAATAGCTGCGTAAAAATAGTTTAGTAAATAGCAACATTTTTTTAATATAAAATACTTACTACAAACTAGAACTTATTTCAAAGCGTGTATAGCGCTGTATAGCACTGGCGTAAAACTTCGATAACAATGTTTCGTTGAAATTTTGAGAGTTAGTTATTTTTTATGCAAATCCCTTTGACGGACGGGAAACTTGCCATGAAGCTTAAACCCTCGAGGATTTAAAACCGCTTAACAAACATAGACGAGCCGAAAACTCAGCTGCCTGTTCAGTTAGGTAGCTGCCCCAAGAGTCCCAAAAGCCGCGCCCATACAATTCAAGTTATTACGCTTTGATTTTAAAACGCCGTATTAAATCACGTGAACGCCGTAGTAAATATTAGTTATTGGCATGACCAATAACTAATATTTATATAATGAAAACTAATAAATATAATTAATGTGCCCAGTAATTAATGGATAACCTTCTAACCACCGACAGGGCAGGGACCTTAGACTGGACCAGAAGATGCACTTATAGGTCTAGTAAAAGAATAGGAAATGTATGAATACCAGTGTGATCAACTGTCTAAAAAATATTTTATCTAATACTGATTCTAAACTGGAATAACACATAATATTAACATCTTTATAATTGTGTTGTATTTATGTAATTACTTTGTAATTACAATTTCTAGCAACGAAAACTACTTAGGTACAAATTTCATGTCTCTCATTCGACATCTTATAGGTATATCAATATCAAATCCCTAGAACGTGCTCTCAGTTAGCACACGTATTATCGCTTATATGCACACAAACTGTTAGCTATTCATAGTCAGGAATGACAACTTTTATTTTTTAGTGTTCCGTTCCAAACTTGGCTCGTTTGGCTCGGTCCCTTATTTTTGGAAATATTTGATATATTTTCTGAAATTTGTATTTTATCTAATTTTATCACTTAGATAAGTTCTTTTTAGTTAAGAACTTTTTACAGTCTTGAAAGAATGCCCAGACATTTGCTCTCTATATACTCGACTAGCGACGAGAATATTGTAAATACACGGCTGTCTCGTTCGAGAATTTATAGTTCGCTTTAATATCACGTTTACTGACGTGTAAAACATTTTACGACGTACCCATTAGCCCTTCGAACTTTAAAGCTGGATTTAATAATATTTTGCTTGAATATAATATAACAATTGAAAGTTTGGGATTCGGAGTTGATAATGGTCGAGCAGATTAAATGTTAACCTTAACAACTTTGATACATTTCGTAACCTTTGAAGTCCAGAGAACGGTCTCTCAATGGGCCTTACACCCTAGGGGGGCGTCCTCTGCGTGCGTCCCATGACACGGGCATGGGCAAGGGCAGCATTCACTCAGTGTACCTACCCCTTACTTACATTTAATTAGAGTGTCAAAAGGGGCTCTACGTGAAGAGCTTCGACTCCGAACACGCCTCCTAAATGTCCGGAACACCATTGTTATGGGTAAAGTATAATAACAAATCAGATTTTATAATCTGATTAGCGCCCCAAAAATCCCTTATCCCAATCACAAAAGTAGCATTATGGGAAAGAGTCGGATTGGGCCCATTCGGATTCCATCTGATTATGTAATTTAAGGTCCTAGGACGAACACCGAAGTTCACAAATTGCGGGCATCTGTCTTTTTTACTCCAAATAAGGCGTAATTAGAGTGACAGAGAAAGATGCTCGCAATTTCGATATTCTCGTATTTAAACATTTCAATTAATCGAAACTAAGAACCCGACTTATACACCACAATTTTGGCCAAATATTAACATATATAACATATAATATTAGGTCCTTACCTATGAAACTGGCGTTTTTGTTCATAGATATAAGTCTGATCCTAGTTTTTTTTTTTTTACAAAAGTACATACACAATTACAATAAAACTACAGTGCACTCAATAAACAACGATTTTACATACAATTAATTGTTATTTTTTATTGTTAAGTGTTCAGAATTAAGCCTTGAAAATAGGTCTTTTCATGTGCTGTCGGTTCGAGTATTAAAATTACTTATATTTTTCTAATGGTACCAATTTTCAAGAAATGGAGATATTGAAAACATACCTTAAAGGTGTCAAAAATTACTGGAAAAATTTTGTTTGGTTTGAATTAGCCATCAAAAAAATATCCGCAAAATTAATTGTATGGAAATTCGTGTTTCGTTGAAATTCTCCGAACAAAACGCCAATTTCATAGGTAATGACCTAATATATCTGTAACCAGCCACATACTTTAGGTTATAAATAATATTTTTATGATCATATTACAAATCACGAAATCTAAGTAAGCAATAAATGACACCAGAATCTTGCCAATAAATAAAGTAATTGTCTACATAACGGCCTCCGAATATGGAACGCAATTTCCATATATTTATGAAATAGGATTTTTTACATTATTAGCGTTTCTTTTCTCATTAATTTTAAAGGACCTTAGATGAAAATTAAAAATTTCAAGCCTAGCTATATTGAATGATCAGAAAGTACCTATACCAAGAACAATTAAAATGATTACCACGACCACTGTAACTGAAGCGAGAATTAAAGCGACGCAAATATAAGAATGAAATAATTGACTTTATGCAAAGTTTGAGTGACGATGATCGATGGTAATGACGCATGAAGTTATAAAAATAGAAACTTTAAGATTGCATTCCGATTGCGATTACAGTAGCATTGCTGTTGCAGCGTTACAGCCATAGATGTAAGTAAAATGAGGTAGATATGGTACCAGGCGCACGATCGTGAGCCATTAAATATAGGTTCCGGAACCTATATTTAGTTAGTCGTATGGGTGACGCGAACCTGTCAAGTTGTCAAAATCGTTGCATCAAATTTTAATTTTGTCAACTATGAACGTCACACGTCTACATAAATAAAAGTCATTGGTTACAGCAGCGGAAAACAGGCGATGACACTGTGAATTTCCTGGATAAATTGAGTTGCTGACATCTATCACTTATTTTATCAAGGCAATTAACAGTCTCGACACCCGTCGTCCGCTGATATCTATTATCAAGACTTTCACAACCGGAATCTAACCTTTAGTTTGATACCTGTCAGCTATCAAATAATTATTAAAAATATTTAATAGGTATGCGTGCTTATGCGTGATGAGGCACAGCTACCAGATTCCTTCACGAACGCTCACTTAGCCAAAACAATAGACGCGAAATTGCTAAGCAGCAATAAATGATACCCGAACCTTACCAGCAGACAAAATAATTGTCGCCTTAAGAGAATCCCAAATATGGAGCACATTTCCATATCGCCCTAGATTTTTCCACATAATCCGCCTTGCGACGGATCAATGTCTGTAAAAGCCACAAGTCAAGGAAAACAACTTTCCGAATGTTACAATAAAGAAATGGCCGAACAGAAACCGTCCATTTGTGAAAGTCGAATAAGCCATCACTCGCAAAAGTACCTATTAGGAATAAAAGCTTAGTGATTCCGTGGCGGCCACTTAATGAAATGCGGCGATTCGGAAATAATTAGGAGGCTACGCTTTCTGGTGCGTGTAAACTAGTGGTGGCGATTGACTACGCCTTATTTTATTTGCCCAAATATTTGTGTTGCATAGACTAGAGCGTCTTCGCGTATAAATTGTCATGCGAAGTATTTTTTATTAAGTAAACATAAATTTTATTATGTTGTATTATATAAAAGTTAAGTACTATATGACATTTGTAAACTTTCTGATTTATTATTTATATTATATATTTATAATCTTTAACGAACAATAAAGATGGTTTCGACTAACATTAATTTAGGTAGGTACTTGAAACCGTCACTATGAAATCAAGAATATCCTTTTCTTCTTCTTTGTCGTCACACTCTAGTCAGAGTGGTCGTGGTCGTCATATCAGGGCCGATCCTTTTAAGGAATGCAATATTTTAAAAGCTTTTTGAATAAGTAGATATTAATCTTGTTTTCATTCATACCGAACAATATTTTCAATGGATGTTGATTGCTACGGATCTTACCACGTGTTCTAAATGTATACTTCACTTCATTACTTTCACTTTTACTAAGTTTTTTCCCCAATCAATAAAAACATCACAATAATTTACAAGTAAATAAGTCGCAAGCTCGTGAGTAAGATTTTGTTTTGCTTAAACGTGACCAAAGGTGAAGCCAACATTTTTGTCTTGACTTGAAGAATTTGACTAGTATTCCTTCGAATTCTCCGCCTTCAAGCATGTGAAATTTTGCATCAAAAATATTTCAACCTGCCAAATTAGGAATTGCGCGTTAAGTCGTACGGCTACAGCGGCTGGAACTTTTTATTTAGATTTAATTCAAGCTCTGGCAAAAAATACGGGGTGTCTAATCTAAATGGAACCGTGGGGGAAAATGAGAAACTACGTTAATTAACGAAGTGTATTGTTTTGATATACATAGTACAACTAAGTCTTTGTATTTAAAAGATAGCATTCAACTGATGATTTTATAAGTACCTAGTCTATTAAATATCTAAAGATTCTAATGTATAAGCAACATCTATAAAATAGTGTTCGTGATTTACTCGTAGGTACTATACCTATTGATAAATTAAGTTATTTCGTGCAGATTCTCTTATTTCGCAGTTTGTCGTATTTATAGTCTCCGATTCTATGTTTAAAATGTCAACTTGATATGATTGTTATGGCAAGACCTGTGCATGACTCGCAGCGCATCCTGCGCCCGCTAACAAGTAAGACCGGGATGCCTTATAACACTATCAAAAACTATAACAGGCAATAGGCAATATAACAGGCAGGCAAAGGCAGCGTTCAAAAACAAACTATGTAACAGGCAGCCTTTGCCTGCTATAAAAACAAACTATATCCAAAATGACAATCGTACATCGACAATTTTTTCGAGTCTATTTCGACTACGATGAGTTATGTGATTGGCGGTTTCTATCAATGATTGTCATCTAGGCCTTCTTTAAGGATAATGACGGTCGTAGATGTCATTACAACGGCGTGATAAAGAAAGTGTCAATCTCTTTCAACCCTCCAATATTGGAGTGATTCTCAAGAAAGTGGCAATCGACACGTTAAAATTAATGAAATATTTTTTTTTTGTATTTTTTTACTTTTAAGAATGAAAAATATGTTTTACTACTTCAAGTACCCCAATTTTTCAAAAATGAACGGAAAATGAAGAAGTATACATTGAACTGAACACAGGTTAAAGTTAAGCAGGTTACAGTGAAAAATACATTCTTTTTAATTTTTTATTTTGAACGGATAATAATACAAATGTCTCACTTTTAGCATAGATGAATAAACCTTCATATAATATTAAAATAATATTATTACATTAGGCCCCATACCAAATTCGTAAAATAATTGAGACAAGTTAAAGTTAACATTCCGTTACAAACCCCAGATTCCTGCCTTTAACCACTTGTCTCTACGAAACTACGACACTTGGGTCATGATGGTACCCTGCGGTGGTTAGCTTAATACTTACCTAATATTTTGCCATGGTTATGATCTAAATAAAATTTTCTGTGTATGAGTCAGATGCAATACCGCGGATGTACCGGTTACAGTGAAAATATCCTTGGACAAACTTCGTGAGTGAATATTGTTGTAAAAAAATATATATAAGGCCTGTGCAATGTACATTTTAAAAGGTAATGTTTATGTTATTATATAGCATGATATTTTATTTACATAAATTGGTGCTTATAAAATCTAAAGAACTAAAACTGGAAGAGCGATGCTTTTGGACAAGACAGGTTACACAGAAAAGTGCTACTCTTTATTTTTTATAAATATAAGTATTAAATTTAAACAAAAAAAATGACTTGGCCTCGATAAACATTGTTTTAGTTTATTTTAGTAGATACATTTATGTGTCATATGAAAAAGAGCAAATAAACATACATTGAATTCAAAAACTCGATGACAGGTTAAGATGCCACTTTTTTGAGAATGACTCCAATTTGATTGCTGATTTATATTTATAAATTTTAATACGGTTCTTGTAAAAAATAGCTAATTTCAAAGAGAATAACATCAAACATCAATATTTATTCAGCAAATAGGCCACATTAAGGGCACTTTTACACGTCAACATTTAATTTACATACAAGCATAAATAATAACAATACATCAACAATTTTATAAAATACAACTAACAATTCAAACTAACGTATTACAATTACTTAGAGACTAACTAAACGTACATGGCGTCCCGTTATATGATCCAAGCAAAGAAACAGGCGTTATGTATGGATATTGTGGATAGAATGGTATATTTTGTGTCTAACCACAAATCCTAAGATTAGGAAGACTAAACCTTGAGCTCACAAAACATTTTCCTTCTACTTAACCGGGAACGCACTAAGTAAGACAAAGGCACAACAAAACTTTTTCCTTATACTGACAAATCTCACCAACAGAAGCCCATCCATTTGAGAGACACCCGAATATTTACTACTAGCTTTTGCCCGCGACTTTGTCTGCGTGGAATTAGTACCAGTAGTTAGAGTAAGTACAACGCCTTGATAAAATCTAATGGCAATTCGTGCTTACACCAATTAACAGGCAATTCAATAATTTTCTCATTTCCACCCCCCTCTTCACCCTCTTTAGGGATGACTTCCGATATAAAAACTATCCTATGTCCTTTCCCGGAACTCAAACTATCTGTATGCCAAATTTAAACTTAATCCATTAAGCGGTTTAAGCGTGAAGAGGTAACAGAAAGAGAGACAGACAGACAGACACACTTTCGCATTTATAATATTAAATAAATTATATAATATGGATTCTAACAGCTAAATCGCTGTCAGTGGTATGTGCAATTAACATAGGCTGTGTATTTCCTATCACGAGACGCTAGACTCTAAGGAACCAAAGCGGAGTAAGATCTCAATGCTCCATGCAATTTTTTTGCAATTTTGGAAATCTAATGTTCTTTTTAAGGATGACTCACGCTAGACCGCCTGACATGTCATTTTCTATGACGGCTGATCTGTGATGACGTGATGCTTTCCATAGAAAACGAAGCGCTGGAAGCTCCGGCCCGGTCTAGCGTGAATCATCCTTAATTCGTTGCGCTTTCATGAATCCTTTCTTTACTTGTCGGTGCCTACTCAATGCACTACGCAATATTTCTTGGTGATTGGTGGAAGCAGAGCGACCATGTTAGTACAGTGGAACCTCGCTAACTCGAACCTCGATAAGACGATATCCTCGTTAATACGAAATTAAATTCCATTCCCTTCTCCTCAAAGGCCAAAACGGAGGTTTTGGCCTTTGTAGCCTTTCAAATATTACGTTTAATGTTAACTTCCGAACTTAACTACGTTTTGTTTCATTCATTTTGATGCTTAATCTCCCTTTTCTTCGAAAACTGCCTATCTTGGTTAACGCATAGCAATAAAAAGTCGTATTTAAAATGTAATAAAAATGTGATTGTTGTGACAAGTTGCCTTTAGGTTCATTTTATTTAATTTCTAGAATTGCTTGTAGCGCTGTAGTTACTCGGTAAGCTATAAGAATGACAGTCTACTAAAGAAAACTTACCGTATGAAGGGCCTTTAGATCCTTTAAAAGGATTTGTGTGAGCCGACCGGGGGCGTATTTTTTGCAACAATCGAATTTACTTATATTTCGGATGGTGAAAGGCGAATATTATATCAATCTAAAGCTAATATGTATTATTTTGTACTGTGACTTCAGTTTTCTTTATGTATGAACTCACATTTATATTAGACGGGTCTATCGCGAATTTATTTTATTACCTTTTCACTTCTCATGCTCAAAAAGTGCACCTTTATGTCGTGCGTAGAGCATAAATAAGCATAAAGTAAAATCATCTATTACGACCCTTATTGACTTAGCAATAAAGTCCAAATTCTGCCATACAAACTGCCAGCCCTGCCGGCGCGCCCCCGACCGGCGCTCTCCCGATCGGCGTGCCCCGCGCCTCCGAACGGCCCAAGAACAATTTTCTTTAGTCTTGAATAAATACGTTAAAATAACCTAAAATATTTGATTTTTTGTATATTTTCCTCGCAATCGAAGTGAAAAGCAGAGTGTACAACAAGGGCATAAATGTCCATTTTTACCCTCGTCTACTATTTTGGTCTTCGCTTCGCTCAGACCAAAAAATTGCCTCGGGTAGAGATGGGTCACTTTATGCCCTTGTTGTACAATCTACTATTATTTACCGATTTCTGTAAGCAACAAACACTGAGTTAGTGTATTTTTCTTTTAATCGTTAACACTTGTTTTTTTTAATTAAATATTCCAAAAATAAAGAAATGCATGCAAATAAATGAATTAACATTTCACCTAGCAATTTTTCTTCCTTTCACTTTTGACTGCGTAGGCATGTGCGCTTAGTAGCGCTTTTAATCATGTAAGTACTATTGAGAGTATATGGAATCTAATATGTACTATGCTGTTGGCTCAAAACAATGGACAATGGGATAACTGGGCTACAAGATTAAAAACTAGGTAAGGTCAGCCAGGGTAATTGCAACTACGGGGTAAATGCAACTGCTATAAAAGAGAGTTCACCCATCGTATAAGTGGCTCCAGCTCTAGACTGCTCCATAGTTGCAATTTCCCTGGTTGACCGTAGTAATAATTAATGTAGTTATGAATATTATATATGTTGCTAATACATTTGACATTCGTACATTTCAATAAATGACTTTTCGAGTATAGGCCTCTACCAACTTCAATGTCTCCATCATAGATCAAATAATGACAATATATGCCTTTTTGTATAATAAAGAGTTTACTACAACTACTACAGTTCCATCCATACATAAGTTTCAAGAAACTTGGATTATATCCGCGAATTCCGGTTAATCATCCTTCCTGAATTCATCCTTCGTAAATCCAATTTAATCTGATTATCAGGGCTTTCTGCAAAATAGGAACTACAGTACCTATGTAATCAATTCAATATTAACTGCCTTTTCAGCCAAGACTATGCCTTAACCAATTAATGGTTTGCCAATAGTGTTGGCAGCGACTCGGTTATTTTGAGTCCTCGCCCTTACAGACTCGACGCAATTATTTTTCAACTTTTCAGTAGCGCTGTTTTTACATAATTTATAGTGTTTTTCCCATAGCTTGGATAAGGCAACAGCTGTCGTCTTAATACAATCCCACCAAAAACATTTTCATGTAAGATGTTGCCAAGACGAAACCATGTGGCTCGCACTGTCAAAAAGTTATCAGTCATGTAGAACCAAGTCTTTCTAACTCTTCACTCCCTAACACACACAAGTCCTAACTTCACAAACTCTACACCTTAGTCAAATCCTCAAATTACATGTTCGAAAAACTACAAAGCACTTCGAAAAAAGGTATTAAGGTAGTGTCTTGGCAGGGGCACTGCCGTGCCCCTAGATTTTGCGTTTTAAGGTCATACATTATATGGAGATGACAGATGTCACCGTATCCAATCTATGTGAAAAATATTATAAAAATGTTGAATACGCAAATATAGACTATATTTATGTTTTTGAATAGATACCCTTTGATTGATTTTTTGCGAATTATGTAATTTTTTCAATAGAAAATTTAATCAAATGTATTCAAAATGCGAAAGTTAATTAAAATCTTTAAGATGACAGTGATGGTTGAGTCTTTGTAATAGAAGTCGAGTCCTTTTGACTACGTGCTTTAAAATCATCAAAGATCTCAAAAGATTACTTCAGTCTCGACTTCATTTGTTTAACCTGCCTGCCTTGCAAAATCAAACCGAGTTCCTCAAATATTAGACTCATAAGACTCGAGGCTATAACCGCCACTAGTTGCACGTGTATCCGATTAAACTTGTAAATCCAGCTTCGTGTGTTTGGCACGCAATCTATACGGACTGTGCGAACTAAGCACAAATGAAGACCCAACTTCAAAGCAACTACAGTGTACGGGGTGGAAGTAATTGTGTTCTCCAGAGGAAAATTAAATGAGTACTTACCTAGGTACCTTAAGTCTACTATTGTTGACTTAAGGTTCCTACTAATTTCTTCTGGAGAGGTCTTGTATTGCCGAAAGGAAATATATTTTCATCTCACTTGCTCATAAAGAGTAGTATTTCACGCTGGTGTTTTAGGGGGATATAACCAATTTTATTATGTAGGTACGGAGTTTTTATTTTATTTTATTACGAGTCATACGAACCAAGTAAGTTATAACGGTTATAAGTCAAATATCTATAAAATCAAGCTATAAACAAGTTTTACTTTTAAAATACTGTTGTAAAATAATGTTGTTGTTGTTGTAGACTGTTGTAGATTAGATAATTTCTTTAATGGTTAAAAAAAAGTGAATGGTGTGAATGAATTCTATGTCCTAAAGCTTCCCGTCCTTTTTCTAACTCATAACTCATTATCGATGCTATCCATTTACCGTAGAAAGGCGAGTGGTATTGTTAAAAATTTAGGCACGCATTGACTAGCGCACGCACGCACTTTGTCAACTTTTGTCCAACCTTTACGGATTTTAAATTATTTTAAACACACCGTACAGTGTCTATTTAATGACGGCGATGATTGCTTGAACTACCAATACTTAAATAGAACTGTCGGGTACTTAATATTGGAGACGTATTTTAAATACTCTTTCGTGAAAAAGCTTTAGTTGTTGCGCAACCCTAAAAAGTCTTGTACAATAAGTAAAAAAATCTCTCTGATTTACCTCTGAGTGTCACACAATGGGTAGAATAAGGATTGGGAGTGACTTTCCGCAGGGATTTGAAATATTTGTCAATGCTCAGGGCGTACTCAAACAATAACGAGGAAATATGCTTAACGTTTCCCCCGGAGACAGTTCTCCGATCAGTCGGCTGATGTAGAACTTTGATGTGTAACGGAATTTTACATTAGAGTCTCAGGTAAGGATAAGGTATTTCTATTTTATGCGATTCTTAGAAATTGCGTTTACTTTGCCTAGATTCCTAGGTACAGTAGCGAAAGAAACAACGCGCGAAAAGTATATGCCATACGGCTCGATTCGGGAAATGAATTAGAGATTAACTAGATATGAAAGCTTCGAGCAACACCGGCTTCCGACACATCGGAAGGGAGGGGCCCAAGCGATATCTCACCGTACAAATCTTTCTGCCATTTTTCGCGGGGGGGAAAGGTGCACACAGTCGCACTTCTCACACACTTACATACAAAATCCAATCTGTAATGACGACACAAATACATAGAAAATGACACACGTCAAAGACAAATCTTGCAAACCTCGATCTCTTTTTGTGTACGGACGAGTGACAAGTGTCACAACACGCACACTAACACATTTTCGTTGAAGTATGTTATTGTATTCTGAGAGATGAGAAGTCGGATTTGTCGCTCGACCGATCCGCAATTTGTACTGAGTGAGCAAAATCGATAAATCCAACAATTACATGAGACTAAAATATAATAATTGTGTTTGAATGTAATTAAACGTATGATATGTAAAAAAAAATATTACAAGTGAAATGTAACACTTTCTTTTTGTAAATTTGATGTCCCCGACCTCTTTTTATAACAAAAAACCGAGCAAACAGGCATTTTTGTGCAGCAGTGTTCACGCGCGCGTCTGGACTCGGTCTAGTGAAAAATCCAAGTGCAACTAATTTTATTACCCGCGCTAGATTAGATTGACGCGCTAATCTTGTACCTCGGCAGAGGGGAAATAGTGCGAATGCCGCCTCCCTTCCGTGTTGCTCGAAGTATGAAAGAGTAAAGATATGTGACGTTCCACGGCAAAAGGTACCTTATTGCGGCTGGCGCTTACGTCGCATAGCGCCGCAATAATATTAGAGCGTTGTTAATAATAGCGAAAGCGCCAACCGCCATAAGGTACCTTTACCCGTGGGACGTCACATATCTTTACTATATCGTATCTAGTTAATCTCTAATTCATTTCCCGAATCGCGCCGATAGTCTAATATTGTTCTATAGAGACATATCCCTTTTTGTTAAGTTGTTAGAGAATGGTAGAAACTTTTGACTCGTATTCTGATTTGTTACTTTGGTTTACCCGCGACCTCTGGATTGAAAGTCGCACGCTCTTACCGCTAGACCACCAGCGCTTCATATCTGCGATGGTTTAAGTAATTAAAAAAAAAGTATACTTGATATTTTGAGGTTATTGGCGCATTTTTTAAAGTGTACCCACACTTTAAAAAACTTAGTCCATATCAAATACCTAACAGACCTCATATATTGGATATGCCAGCAGTTTATAAACAACTTCCACTATCACTATAATTCATATTCGAAATAAAAAGCCATAATTAAGACGCACGTTTACTTGGAACAGTTGGAATATATCATTGCAAATGTATACAGATTTTTTCTCGATGCATTCCATTGCCGCAAATCAACTGATCAATATCAAATGATATATCATAGATAAGTAGTTCCAAACTGGACAATTATATATACGACGTACGTATGAGCTTAAGTTCAACCCCTATATTGGTCAGTCTTGTAAAAATGGGCTACCGATAGAATCTTGTTCCATTAATTCATAAAGATAAACCTTTAGTAACTTTAAACTTGATAGCGCCAATATAAGCCTCTCGGATTTATCCGATGGCAGGTATTACCATTATTTTCTTATCTAAAGATTTAACTTCGTTGACATTAATTGCGAGTAAAAGATAAGATAGCAGCTTAAAATAACTTCAAATTACGGTTTCTGAAATAGATTACGTCATCAATTTGTATTTCTTCTCCATCTTTTTAATGCAAGGTTTTTTATAAGAAAAAGTCGTTTCTTGGTAAAAAAATTGATTAATACGAGTATCTTCCGGTTTGGTCACCCTTAATCGTTTGTAAGCCTACTTAATCGTATCTCTTTTTGGGGATACGACGGCCTGTTGTTTGTTTAAATGTTTGAAAAGATTTAAAAATGGAGGGTTTGTGAATTGGAGATCTTATTCCTTATTTATTCAGAGACCATACTTTTATATCCGCAACGCAGGCTTCGTCAGGTAAACACAAATTTAGAATCAGCTACAGGCATCATCACAACAAACTACAGCGATAAAATCCGCAACAGGCTTCGTCAACTCACTTACTCTTAGATCTTATTTGTAGAGCAATTATTAAGAGCGTATCACATATTTTTGCGGTCTTGGAAGATAATATATAAGATACTAAATGAAAGTACTAACCTCAGTAGTCTTCTTCTTGCATTTGTCGGTGCCGGCGAAGATGTTGAGTTGCACCGAACCAGGCTTCAAAGGACACTGATCTATGTCCACACGTCGGAGATCTATGTCTATACCGCTCGTCCCTCTGTAACAAACGAACACATTTTTAAACAGACAGTATGTTCATGGTTTGTTTAGAAAGCAAACCGGGACTGGAACCTCAGGTGGCATCAGCTTTCTTTGCCAAAAATGTCGGAGGTCGTGCCGCTCACGCATCGGCCTCAATAGTCACCGTTGTCTAAACATTAATGTATAAATCGTAATATATAGGTATTCAAAAGTAAATAGTTGTCAGGCCTGGTTAAGGGTTAATATAAAAAAATGATTAAGAACTTTAAGTACCTACCGAAAACTTTCAACAAACTACATACACTGAACTAATGAACCGCAAGATCAAAGCTAAATATCGGTATTTAAGGTAAAGACCTCTTCCTAAATACATTGTGATCCGACAATTGTGTCGTGTTCAAAGATATTCGGACCTTTTCCACATCGATATGTCCATTGACCACGTGCCACGGACTTCGCATTACAAAATACATACCTACCCACCTGATAGTTAAGTGACTGTCAATACACATCATCATTATATATTTTTTAAGAGTTAGACTCTTGTTCGGTGGAGAGACTTCCATGCATGTCGGTCCCCTGACTGACAGCCTAATACGCAATCAATACACATAGGTGCTCTTAAATCTACAGTCTACTGAAGTCCGAGGAATCATTCACACACTCCCGCTTTCTTTGTTCAAAATTCCTCAGACGTCTTGCGACTATTTGTGACTGTCGCCACAGGCATTAAGTATGCTAGCACCCACGTTTATTTTTAAAACTCATTTCTTGTTAATGATTTAAATTTGCACCCAATAATCGTTAACGAGACACAACTGAAATGAGAACGCTTTTTGTATGTTATAATTATTAAAATAATGCCAATACTACAGGATTGACAATTGCCTGATAGTTTTATATAAACTACTCAGCAGTTTTTCAGGAAGCGATCAAATTTTAACCAATTTTAGCTTATAAAGACTATGCAAGACAATACACCCTAATAAAGCATATTATTCTGGATCTAGGTGGATTAACTTGTAAGTGTCCCGATACACAAATAATAATGACACAATTTTTTACAAGAAATGTTGTATCACATTCTACTGATGTTTCTTGGTGTTGATGTTACAGTTGTAACAGCAATTATAAGCAACGAGTGACATTAAAAAGTTAGTTCACCCATCGATACGTAAGTGATCCGTGTCATCGATAGCGGGAGATCTAATCCTTCCTATGTTCCATCCATCCGTGAACGGACAGCATCTGGAGGGAGATGGATTGTGTAAATCATTCATCCGTTCACTTGGACGTTGTAAACGATTCCGAGACTATTCAGGGTCGCCGTATATTTTACTTGGGACAGCGACAGAATAAATTTCTAGATTTTCATGGATTAGGCCAGCCTAGACCGACAATAGTTATTTGTAAACAAGGCGGTAAAATTATTACTTAACTCCTCGTGCTAATGGCTAGCAAGCGAAAGGTTACGAAGTTGAACCACAACGTAAAGTTCGGAAAGTGGAATCTATAATCAATAATGTAATTGTATGTGCAAAGTATTGTATGTGTCTGTTCTCTGCCCAACGGAGTCCATTCGGCCTGACTCCGACTTTCCGGGATGTATCCGTACCGATATCCAACCATCTTCAGCTACTTGGCACGAGTATCTCGTCTAACCTGAACTTTGGGGCGTATATTGAATCTCTGGCCAAATCTGCAGCTAGACGATTAGGCGTCCTCGCTAAGGTCAAGCGGTTCTTCACACTAGGGCAGCTCCTTCAGCTTTACGTAGCTCAAGTCCGGTCGTGTATGGAGTACTGCAGCCACCTTTGGGATGGATCCGCCAAGTATCAGCTAGCCGCCTTAGATTCCATAGACAAACGCGCTAGAAAGCTTATTGGAGATGCGGGATTGGTAGAGGCTAGACTGCAGAGCCTTGAACACCGTAGAAAGGTAGCTTGTTTATCGGTATTCTACAGGATACATTTCGGGGAGTGTGCGATGGGATTACATAATCTAATCCCCCCATCTCCGTTCTGCCACCGTGGGACTAGACGCGGACTTGCGTTTCACCCTTACGTCGTTACTCTGCCACTGATTAGAACTAAGCGCTATGCATCCAGCTTTATCATGCGAACGGCTAAGGAGTGGAATTCACTTCCTGCAAATCTATTCACAGTCAACTATAACTTGGATCTCTTTAAATCGAGAGTGAATAGACATCTTTTGGTAAGCATGTTCCATCCTAGACTGCATCGGCACTTACCATCAGGTGAGATTGTGGTCAAATGTTTACCTTTTTCCAATAAAAAAAAAAAAGTTTCATTATAATACCTAGTCTTGTAATTAAATGTATATAGCTCCAGTTTATAAAACAAACGAATTAGAGCAAAAACAAGTTTTGTACGAAAAACTTAGATTCGATGTATTTTTTAACTATGGTATCTGAGCGTACATAAACTAATTATAGGACTAGATATATGTACCTTATCAATACAAAGTTTCAGAGCAATCTAGCTAGTCGTTTTAAAATGAGAGCGTAGCTCTACGTTTGTATGGAGAACCGAGCTTGCTGGGGACAATGGGGACTCTTAATTAATGTAGGTATGTTGAACATGTGTACAGTCTCCTCGAGTTCCATATAGTCGGATGTGGAAAAAGTCAACTCATCAGAAGAGTGAAATCAAAATTGGCAATTTTGGTCGGATGTTGACATCCGACGATATGGAATTTGTGTCGTGATTTGTAGAACTTACGGCCCGATTGTAGCAATGCTTACAAGAAGTTACAGCGGTACGATACCGAACTGTCGGTGTCAAAAGTGACGTGCTTTGGTTGAAGACTATACTTACCTACTACTACTGGAATAGACTAGACTGGGAATGGAGTAGACTACCGTGTCAACTAACATCAAAAGAACTAAAAACATCGACCCAGATGGTAAGTCCATGGGTAGATAATGATTATCCAACAGAATGGACTTGGATATTATGGCTACTATTTCTATAATAAAAAACCTTTTATATGTTTTCGCAACAAAGGCCAGTTCCACCAAACAAAAAACAGGCGCGAAACAAAAATGATGTTAGAAATGTTATCAATTCCATTGAGTGTGTGGTAGCGAAACCGTTGTACCACACAAATGTTAGGCCGGACGCACATTGGGTACGAAATTAAAAAATAAATGAACGAATTAACACTACCTAATAGTCGTAGAAAAGATGCGTAATTTGAGTATTATGTTTAGGTACCTATCTTATTACTAGCTATAAAATTATACTTAGCATTTAGCAACTACCAATTTTGACTTTGATGAAAAAGAAGTAATAACAAATCTAAGTAAGTGATTTTTTTGTATCTTTTTTCCTAATACCGATTTTCACACAATAAGTAGTTCACGGAGACCAAAAAGTTTATTTTTAAATGTCTTTCCCCATTTCAATTTTTGAATTACTAATCACTGTGGAAGCGCATAAATTTACTACTCAGTGCAAAGTGGCAGTAGGTAGTACGCACGTGAAACGGTATGCAATGCGTAACCAGCCTTAAGAGTTTTATTTCTGTCACAGTTGTGACATCATAACGTGGGAAATAAATGGAAAATATATGTACAAAGTGAGTAACAATGGTTATGCTGCTTGTTTCGGTAAAAGCTCACTTACATGGCGGGAGGTTATATATTATTTGGTTGCAACAGAAATAGCAGACGCATATTTGAGTCCTAGTTCGTACAATTGTTCTCAAGAAAGGTAGCTGGGCACTTGCGGTGTTACCTACTTATCATTCTCTTATTGACCTTAAAGTTTTACGTCAGTTTGCCGTCGTGCGTCAAACAAATCCAAAGGAACTAGTTTAAACCATAAATATTTTACAATATTTTTTTTGATTGATCATATGTTTATACAGGGTGGAAAGGCACGACGATCCTTCCCGGAAGTATTAGGTCGTTTAAGTGATACAGAGACTATTGGTAATGGTAAGAATCGTTAATTGAGTAAAAAATAAAAATTGCAAAAATACTACTTTTTAACTGTGGTGATAACCCTATAGCATGTGCACATGACGGCTAGATTAAGGATCTCCGTCGGGAAAGCTCGGGACTTTACACTTTTTTCCGATCGTTGACAGTATCGCAATGATGTATGAATGACGCATAAATGTCAAATAAATCAAATGCATGCAAAAATATTACAAACAATTTTATTACTTTCTTAGATAATTACTTTTTTCCAATATTTAATACTATCTTCTTTTCACATACGGTGTTCAAATGTACCTCCGTGTATTACAACGCCGCCGCAGCCCGTACCCGAGTATGTCGATGCACATGCGATATAGTGTATGCTCTTCGTCATTTATCCTCCGCAGAAAGCACCAATTAGCCTTTGTCTCATTTCGTCCGCAGTTTCACATTCCGTTTGGTTTGGTACACCATATCTTTTACACAGCCCCACAAATTTAAATAGCCACGAGCATCTAACATTTTTATTTGAAGAATATGACATTCAATAAGTATAGTTCAATGAAAATTTAATTTCAAACATCAGACGTCTTGTCTATTTCCTACCACGCAAGAAGGTTTGTTAGTTTGGTATTGAAGAAGTATTTATTCTTGATTTATTCTTAGTATTTAATTTTTGCAAGTTCATTTGGTGCAACTAACACAACCTACTTGTTATTTTTAATTATTTTAGATAGTTTCCAATTATTCGAAAATAATTTTGTGAAACGTGTTAAGAAACTAAAACCTTTTTATCAGTCAAGGAAACCAGAGATATTTATAAGACGATTGCGTACTTTTGAGTGGTTGTCAATGTCACCATTTGAACTGTCGTTGTAAACAATGTTGTGGTTAGTATTATTAATATTAAGGAATAACATAACTATTTCATTCAAGTATTGAACAAGTGGAACCACTAAGAAAGCGAAAATCCTGCAATGATTCTTACCGTGCTGTAAGCAGACCTAAAAATGGTTAGATGGCAACAAATTAGCATAATTTCCTGTCGAATACTGATTGTTTACAAGTAAGTTCATTGACCCTGTCACCTGTTAGGGTTAGAACAAAGTAGTTTTTTGCGTGGATGTTTAAAAGGTCATAATTTAGAAACGGTTGCCCATATTAACATAGTTTCTATGGAGAAAATATAGAGCTTAGGCTAAACTATCTCCCATTTCCGGAAAGGATCGTCGTGCCTTTCCACCCTGTATATTGATTGCTTTGTCGTCGTATTTACAGCCTACGGCACACAACATCATCGAATAGTGAATAAAGATTGATTGTTATGTGTATCACGTAGTTAATCCTAATAAAAGCTTGGAAACATAAGTAATTGAGATTAAAAACGAACTGAGATTTCTCGACGTAGGTACTTCATATTGTCTGCGACTTTGCTTGAATGGAATTTAATCTGGGTTATTGTAATTCTACAAATTTAAATACCACGCTTTTTAACAATTTTTGCTTTGGCTTTTTACTTACTTTTGTCCAGTACCCCTAGTGTAAACATTTGATAGCATGACGTGACGTACGAATTTGCGTTAAGTGTCATTTTGTATGGGATTTTGAGTTTCCCAAATGTCCCGCTTGGCGCGCTGTTCAAAATCCCATACAAAAATAGAGAGTCATAATGCAAATACGAACGCTCGTCACGTTGTCGAATAAAATTTACACTAGGTGTTACTTCATAATCAGTTAGTAAAGCATTCCAAAGTTATATCAAACCCAAAGAAGCAGAAAGTCCCGGTGTCGAATCCCGGAAATACCATTTATTTGTGTGTTTATCGCAGATATTTTATTTCTAAGTTATGGGTGTTTTCTTTGTAAAAGTTACCGATAAAATAATGATGTGTAAAATGGTCTCGAAACTCTTTTGTATGGCTGCTGGGATAGAAAAGTTTTATCTTAAGAGCACGGAAGGGCCGGCGTGACCCTTTCAATGGCCCGTCTACGGAAATTACCTGTTTTTACTTTTATGTAAGTATATAAAAGTCCTTTATAGAGGAAGTATACTTACGTTAACAAAAACATTAGTTTTAGTAAGTATAACATCAGGGATTGGGTGGTTGCAGGCCGTATTGAAATAAATGTACATACTTACTTTTTAAATATTTTTTTTTATTGTTATCCTGTGAAATCTTATTGTGCCTAAATCATAATTAAAAATAAAATACTTCATATATAGGTAGGTATATTTAGATACCTACATGAATACCTATAGGTATTTTATCATAACACCCTCAAACAGAGCCGGTATGCATAACATTCCATCGGGTAACCTGCAGGTTAATATGCCTTTTCTTCTCTGATATGATCCTTTTCTACTCATTATCATAAAATAGGCAACAAGATAAGTTTCCAGGAAGGAAACTGTTTCCTACCTAACCGGATATTTCTAAACCAAACTCCTATTTTACACAAACACTTAGGTATTTCCTATGAACTCACCCCGTCTTCACTTATCATTCCCTACACGTTGCCGATTTATCACGGCGAGATCTTACCACAAATTGCAGAGCTCACCATTGCTTGCTTACTTCCAAAACAATCCGGAGTACGTGGAAAAATTATAGCTCCCGCCAGCAATTGAAATAAAACAAGTCCGTTCAATTGCTGAGATAGTTTTGTGAGCGTTTTAGTAGTGAGGGCGGTAATGTGATTGGCCGAAACCGAATGTCGTTTATTTTTATGTGGCAGTGATAAACTTGTGTGCTTAAGGACAAAAGGAAAAGTGAAAGTGATGTTAGGTAGCAGACGGGCTCTTGTAATAATGAGCAATAATTAACCTTCCGTACCTATGCCTTGTTCCGTATCCGTACCACACAATTTAGACTCTAGTTCACAATTTTAAGGTTATTAATTCAGTAGCAAGTCTTTGACAAAGGCATACGAAGGGTTAATGATAGAAATAAGGGTTTTATTTGATTAGATATTAAATATAATAAGTATTTGATTGAAGTATTCGGTATTTTTTATACAGTCATCCAGTCCATTATTATAAATACCTTATATATTAACATAGTAGGTATAAATATTATAAAACTACATGCCACCAGTTTGGCACTGACATAAACGTTAGCGTCTCGCTCGTACTGACATATTTATGCTAGATTTTTAATATTAGAACTGTTTAGCGTTATACATACTTTAAAAAAATTATGACTATTGATGACATGTCCATAAATCATAATTATGGATATCAATTTCTGACTACCTATTGAAATTCGAAACTATAAGTTTAGAGGAAACGAAGGGAACCCGTCTCACTGCGGTGGGCAAAGACTCTCTTGCCGCGTATCTCGATCTTGATCAATGAACATATCAACACTTTATTAGATACCTATCCAAACATTTGAATGACCACATTATTGATAATTGGTTTCGGTATCAATAACAGAATGTTTAACTCCATCCCTACTTGGAACCGCGCCATTGTGGGAAACAACAAACCTAAGTAGACTGGTTCCGAACGGATACCAAGAGTATTCCGGAAATCTCGCACATTTTCTAAAGGGATAGAATTTCCAACAAACAAGGGTTTAAGCAAAGCTTTTAATTGCACTTTAGAAAATCTGTCGCTATCTCAAACCGTTGCGAGGGATATTTTCCTTCGTAACACGGATTTTGGCGACCATAATTTAACCGAAAAATTAGATGCGGTACGGATATTGTTTCTGCTGGAATGCTTTCCAGGGAAAGTAGGTTATCAAAATATCTGTATTATGTTGTACCTGACTGAGTTTTGACTTTTTGGTGTATGGTTAGCAAAAAGAATAGAGTGTAGGTACCTATAGAGAGTTATTGTCATTGTAAATTTTGTAGTAACAGTAAATTTACTGGCACCTTTCGGCAGATGATTAAAACTTTCAGAACGCCATTTGACTTTGATCCTTATTCTTTCATAGATATGCGTTAAATTTGTTAATTATCTGTCAAAAGATGGCAGTAAATTTCTGTGACTACAAAATTTACTCACTTTGTATACGCCTCTATTTAAATTCTCTTTTGTGGATAGTATTAAGGTTGCGGCGTCATTGTCCGCCGATGTATCTGTTTCTTGATAAAATGAGTGACAGAATTGAACGCCATAATCGCGGCAGTGATGCGGCGGCGAACGTCACTCACTTTATTAAAGGCGACAATAACCACCCCGTAACAGTAATGCGGCAATTCACATTCGAACTTCACCTTTAAGGTCACAATTATATGGCATTATAGGCGGTGGAATACATCATCTATGCTTCCACTACCGACCAAATAACCAATACTAGAATTTAAAATTAAGTACAAATAATGACAGGAATCCATGCTGATTTCGCTCGAAATGTAACAACCGTTCTACACGCTACTATAATACCTACTAATACCTACTGCCAAACAGTTTGTTTGCCTGTACATACATTTGGTAATTTATTTTATTTACAACATGCCCGTAAGAGGAAAGGGGACGACCTATTCTCCATACAAACGTAGTATTTTCCTCCCTTGATCAATGACATTATGGATAATTATTTTTACAGAATTTTATGTATTTTAGTCATAGCTATCAGTACAGACGGGCTGTTCGATTTATTCCGGTTTTATATTATTATAAAAGTTAGAAGGAAAAAACGGGATTCATGCAAATTTTTAAATGCTTCTAACTCTTATGATAATGAAAAAAATCAAAAAAAAATATCGAACGGTCGCTATGATTAAGAGCCAACGGGAGTGGTCATTTCTCCATACAAACGTACTCCTCGTTTTCCTCCGTGGTTTTTGAAGCTAGAGCAATGATTTTTTCAACACAGATTAATATTGTCAATATCTGTGTCGGACCGTTTTGCTTTTTTTGATATTTTTGTTTTTTAAGGCGCTAGAGCCCTTCAAAAATGGCCAAAATGGCCTAATTGACTATGCCGCAATGAGAGGCGTGGCATTCAAAACTGATATCAATTAGCCAAAAAAGCAAAACGGTCCGATACAGATAATTTCATAATCATTTAGATTTCCAAATTTGCTTACGATTGGTTAAGTTTTGGAGGAGGAAACAGAGGAGTACGAAACCTCGATTTTTGAGATTTTTACGCAGGATTTTTCGCCTTGTCCTTATCGCACTACTTTTAGGTGCCGCTTCCGTTAGCGAGACGGGTATATTTACCTAAAATATTTAAAACTCAGCTCCTGTTTCGTCTTAAAATACATAAAATTGTGTATAAATATTTTCAATAATGTTTAATATCCTGAGAGGAAAATGGGAACTACGTTTGTAAATATGTAAAGGCGGTTGCGGGGCGGTCGTCCGGTGACAATTAAAGATGCAATTTTTGGTCACACATGTCATAAATATTGGAAAACTTTATTTTCCAGCATCTTGAAAATATTGCGAGTTGAAATAGACACCAACACCAAAATTTGCCAAGGGAAATCGTAGATATTTCTAGTACATTAACTCAATTCGGACCATTATTCGCTTGGCTCAACTATCTTATGTTTTGATCCGCACCCTCAAGACCGGGTCCATTCCGGAAGATTATGTAAAATACCTAACCACAATGGATAGTTATGCTATAGTTATGGAAAACCCATTCAATTATACACCTTGTTCCCATGCAGCAAGTTACAAATTTGAATGAGTTTTTGGATGGAGTGATTGTGGATGCTTAGGAGTTAGTGTAGAGTTATGCGGACAGCGAGAGATATAGCGCCTAATTATTCCGGCCTAGCATAACTCCTAAACTCATTCAAATTTGTAACTTGCGGCACGAGAACAAGGTGGATAATTGAACACCGAGTCGAAAGCTTAAGGCGAACTACAGCGCTCTGTCCGAAACGGAATACAGTGAAACCTGGCTAGTCGTGACATGGATACATTGGAAACCTCTGTAGTGCACTCTATTCGCCATACAGGTCTCGTGGCAACAGAATTCCTCTATAATAGAAAGGTGAATAGGACTGAGGATTTCCAAATATTAACTCTGTACGTAGGTATTGTTTTAATTTTGTCGCACCCACGGAGATGTACTCTGTTGCCTACAGTAATTACTTAGTGACACTACCTGAGCCTCTACCATCAGTTTTAACATTGACATAACGCTCACGTCTACGTAATTTACTTTCTGTACATCTCGCTTCCACTATTGCTCGCATATGCGAGTACGAGCGAGATGCATAGAAAGTAAGTTACGTAAACGTGAGCGTTATGTCAATGTCAAAACTGGTGGTAGCCGTACTGCTAAGCTCGCTAGCATTGGAGATGCAAACGTACTAGTCGTATAAGGAAATGTTCTAATGGCCAGGCCACACCCCTAGGCGTATAGAGCCGGTGCCATTCTTTTGGCGCATACGCAAGTGTACATCGGATTTACGATGTGATTTTTAGAAGTTCGAATGCGCCTCCTGGGGGCTTAGCCAAGATGTCAGTCATAAATATGCCAAACAAAAATAAAAAATGTACCGCGATGATATTTCCATACATTATTTAGTTGCGTTTTCAATCAACGATGGAGTTATTAAGAAATCGGCTAAAGTAACCAGTAAGCATACCGTGAATTAGACATTTATGTAGGTTTTAAACAAAGAATTATATGTCTTCCGGATTTGGTGGATGTCGATTAGGTAAGTTAAATTTACGCGTACAAATGTTCCGGAACAGAGCGGCGGGAATTTACATAGCCGGCCTGGGGGCCTACCGCGAAAAGAGAAATTTTGTTATCTGCCTCTCTATCGCTAAATATGCAAGAGCGAAAAAAATTTCGATTTTAGTTTTTCGGGTTTGATACCATGAGAATATTGTATAAGGATAATTTGAATAGGTGCTAATGATACCTAATTTCAATGATGACAAAAATAAATAAGTTAGCATACGTAATTAGGTACAAGTTTAGGTAAGTAGCTAAAGAACGCACTATTAGCCAACGAACTGATTTTTAGGTTTATGAAAAATATTGTATACCCTACCACTTACGCTTTATTTTTCAATAAAATCTAGACTAAAATTCCTAAATGTCGGTAAGAAATATACTGTTACGCGTAAATAGATAAGATATCGTCTTAGAAATAAAGAGATTCCTTGTAAATGGAGAACATGAAGAATTCACACGGTTCGGGGTTAGAAAAACTGGACAGAGGAAAATTTATAGTTCCAAATACCAGAGAACTCCTCACGAAAAGAATATAATTTAACAATTGTGGTAAATTGTACGAATGAGGGTAAATCATTTATTACTTAGCACTAAGTAAGTACATGAAATATTGCTATTTATAAGTAGGGAACTAAGTTGCTTGGGCAAAAATGTTTTCGTAAGTATATCTGTCTGGCTGTTCTCCTCTACAGGGGGCCGATTTTTGAATTTCGACCACTCGATTTCGTGTATTTCGTTAAGAGCGCTCTTACAAGAAAAGTCGAAATAATGCAAAATTGATGATACTAGTCGACGAAATTCAGGACTTTGCGCTCATTATTAGAAACAATGAGTACTTGTTCCAGTAAAAGCGTCTTCTTATCTTTATAAATATCGTTGTAAATATTAGAAAAAGGACTTATTAAATTAGTAATGATTTTTTTTCTGATGGTCGTTTCCGAAAAACCCCGTGAAGCACTGAATGGCGAGCTCTTATTTGAAAATGTTGAGAATTTTACTCTGCTAAACCTGGCTATTTTGTATTACTAATACCCTGTACTTTAGGCATATCAAACTATATTTTTCCTACATACCTTTGAGAAAGAGAAAATCAAAGTAAAACGAACTCGATTTTCTCTCCGAAACAAGTGTCAATTCCTACGAAAATCTACTTAATATCGAAGTCATTTTCATACTCAAGCAATCTGCAACGTTTGCTTATACTGTTGGTATACATAAGTGTTTATGAAATTCTACTATAATTTTTTGGCAATTTTTTGAAAACTACTCTATATTACCGATGACGCGCGCTGCGCCAGCTCAGTGCCGCGGCAGAGCTTGTAGAGGCAGGATGTGTGTCGGTCGGCTCCGCACATTTTCAACGGCGACGACGAGGTTTTTTATCACTGTGTGCGGCGGGCGCCGTGTAAAACGCTATACTGTGTGCGTGTAAACCGCAACGAGAGACTTTGATCCTAGCACTGTTTTTATAGTATTATAATTTATAATGATACAGTTTAATAAACTACCGGACACACTGACTTAATATTAGAAATAGACACACAGAGCGGAACAAAAATGTCAACAAAATGTGGATCAGAATGACATTAGCTGCAAATTTGCATTGATGATAAAAACGCTTACGTAAATTTTGAGTCAAGATAAATGTTTTGTACGGAAAAGAACTTACTGTCGTAAGCATTAAGTGTCAAATTTGTAAACATTATTACCAATACTGTTAAAACTTTAAGTCCGATGGCACTAAACGTAACTTCACCTTTGTATTTACGTCAAACAACGTCAAACGAGAATAATGAACGAATGGAGTCCCTTTGGTACATTTTAATAGGTATTACTGTACAGAAAAACCGAAGTAATAAATGAAACAAATTTAATTTTATCGGGAGTTCAAATAAAATTAATTCATGGTAACAACCCGTGTAAGTTATCATAAAATAAATTTATAAATTTATTATATTTTCCTTGAAATAAATTCAACTTATTAAATAACTGTGTATTTTAGATCTACATAATACTCTTCGCACTTTCGTTCTTTGCAATATAGTGCACGGGGACATTCAGGTCGCTACTGGTACTGATTGGTTATGGTCTTTATCAAAAAAATCCTGTGGTTGTCACTGTGTTCAGACAGGTTTAACATTTACAGTTAGTCAATGTAAGCCCTTATTGGTCGTGTATATGTCGGAAACAGGGAAATGCGCCGAACACACAAGTGCCGTTTTGCCTTGTTTAAAACTGCATCACCCCTATCTCTTGCTATAATAGCAGTCCACTCTGCACGTCGCATAGGTTTTCTTGGAAATCTTGAATTTAAACATAATATTATATCTTACGAATTCCATATAAAAA
The DNA here is from genome assembly GCF_910591565.1 of Cydia splendana. NCBI lineage: Eukaryota > Metazoa > Arthropoda > Insecta > Lepidoptera > Tortricidae > Cydia > Cydia splendana. Next base: position 5,545,268 of record NC_085963.1, read on the forward strand.
TAAAAAAGTATTGGCCTCACATCGACTCATTAGATTTTTGTTCCTTCACATCCCTTCTTTGGTACTAACAAAATAATTTATTCAAAATCATGAAATTACCACCAGATTACATAAATTATGTAATGCTATCCAAAGAACTAACCGAAAGAAATACATTCCATGCTTTTTCCTCGTTTTATCATTGTTGTTTTTGCATATTTTTACGACCATTTTACGACATTGTTGACAACTTCACATTTGAGCGGTCCATACAAGACTAAACGAAAAAGTAACGCGTGATCTGTTTTAACGTTACTTTTGCGGGGCCATTTTTTGCGGCTGATTGGGTATCCAGTTCTTATTCTATATCAATGACCGGACAGGATTAAAAATATTTGAAACGACCTGACATTCTATATGTATTTATTTGACTCAAGATAGTACTCAGGGTCTGATGATGGAGCCGGAAGGTGGTCACCGGTACCAATCAACCATGCAACTAAACCACTTCGTGTTTAGGCTCGTTTTATTCATCTCAACAAGATCTTTGACAGAAGATAGTACTCAGGGTCTGATGATGGAGCCGGAAGGTGGTCACCGGTACCAATCAACCATGCAACTAAACCACTTCGTGTTTGGGCTCGTTTGATTCGGCTCAACAAGATCTTTGACTTAAGATAGTACTCAGGGTCTGATGATGGAGCCGGAAGGTGGTCACCAGTACCAATCAACAATGCAACTAAACCACTTCGTGTTTAGGCTCGTTTTATTCGTCTCAACAGGATCTTTGACTTAAGATAGTACTCAGGGTCTGATGATGGAGCCGGAAGGTGGTCACCGGTACCAATCAACCATGCAACTAAACCACTTCGTGTTTGGGCTCGTTTGATTCGTCTCAACAAGATCTTTGGCACAAGATAATACTCAGGGTCTGATGATGGAGCCGGAAGGTGGTCACCGGTACCAATCAACCATGCAACTAAACCACTTCGTGTTTAGGCTCGTTTGATTCGTCTCAACAAGATCTTTGACACAAGATAGTACTCAGGGTCTGATGATGGAGCCGGCAGGTGGTCACCGGTACCAATCAACCATGCCACTAAACCACTTCGTGTTTAGGCTCGTTTTATTCGTTTCTATAAGATCTTTGACACAAGATAGTACTCAGCGTCTGATGTTGGAGCCGGAAGGTGGTCACCGGTACCAATCAACCATGCAACTAAACCACTTCGTGTTTAGGCTCGTTTGATTCGTCTCAACAAGACCTTGGACACAAGATAGTACTCAGGATCTGATGATGGAGCTGGAAGGTGGCCACGGGTACCAGTCTACCATGTAACTGAACCACTTCGTGTTTGGGCTCGTTTGATTTGTCGCAACAAGATCTTTGACACAAGATAGTACTCAGGGTCTGATGATAGAGCCGGCAGGTGGTCACCGGTACCAATCAACCATGCCACTAAACCACTTCGTGTTTAGGCTCGTTTTATTCGTTTCTATAAGATCTTTGACACAAGATAGTACTCAGCGTCTGATGTTGGAGCCGGAAGGTGGTCACCGGTACCAATCAACCATGCAACTAAACCACTTCGTGTTTAGGCTCGTTTGATTCGTCTCAACAAGACCTTGGACACAAGATAGTACTCAGGATCTGATGATGGAGCTGGAAGGTGGCCACGGGTACCAGTCTACCATGTAACTGAACCACTTCGTGTTTGGGCTCGTTTGATTTGTCGCAACAAGATCTTTGACACAAGATAGTACTCAGGGTCTGATGATGGAGCCGGCAGGTGGTCACCGGTACCAATCAACCATGCCACTAAACCACTTCGTGTTTAGGCTCGTTTTATTCGTTTCTATAAGATCTTTGACACAAGATAGTACTCAGGGTCTGATGTTGGAGCCGGAAGGTGGTCACCGGTACCAATCAACCATGCAACTAAAGCACTTCGTGTTTAGGCTCGTTTGATTCGTCTCAACAAGACCTTGGACACAAGATAGTACTCAAGATCTGATGATGGAGCTGGAAGGTGGCCACGGGTACCAGTCTACCATGTAACTGAACCACTTCGTGTTTGGGCTCGTTTGATTTGTCGCAACAAGATCTTTGACACAAGGTAGTACTGAGGGTCTGATGATGGATCCGGAAGGTGGTGACCGGTACCAATCAACCATGCAACTAAACCACTTCGTGTTTGGCTTCGTTCGATTCGTCGCAACAAGATCTTTGACACAAGTTAGTACTCAGGGTCTGATGATGGAGCTGGACTGTGGCCACGGGTACCAGTCTACCATGTAACTGAACCACTTCGTGTTTGGGCTCGTTTGATTTGTCGCAACAAGATCTTTGACACAAGGTAGTACTGAGGGTATGATGATGGATCCGGAAGGTGGTCACCGGTACCAATCAACCATGCAACTACACCACTTCGTGTTTGGCTTCGTTCGATTCGTCGCAACAAGATCTTTGACACAAGTTAGTACTCAGGGTCTGATGATGGAGCTGGACTGTGGCCACGGGTACCAGTCTACCATGTAACTGAACCACTTCGTGTTTGGGCTCGTTTGATTCGTCGCAATAAGATGTTTGACACAAGATACTACTCAGGGTCTGATGATGGAGCTGATAGACAGGTACCCGTCGCCACCTTCGCGCTCCATCATCAGACCCTGAGTACTACCTTGTGTCAAAGATCTTGTTGAGATGAATAAAACGTGCCTAAACACGAAGTGGTTTAGTTGCATGGTTGATTGGTACCGGTGACCACCTTCCGGCTCCAACATCAGACCCTGAGTACTATCTTGTGTCAAAGATCTTGTTGAAACGAATAAAACGAGCCTAAACAAGAAGTGGTTTAGTTGCATGGTTGATTGGTACCGGTGACCACCTTCCAGCTCCATCATCAGACTCTGAGTATCACCTAGTGTCAAAGATCTTGTTGAGACGAATCAAACGATCCTAAACACGATGTGGTTTAGTTGCATGGTTGATTGGTAATGGTACCTTCCAGCTCCATCATCAGACCCTGAGTACTGTCTTGTGTCAAAGATCTTGTTGAGACGAATCAAACAAGCCCAAACACGAAGTTGTTTAGTTACATGATAGACTGGTACCCGTGGCCACCTTCCAGCTCCATCATCAGACCCTGTGTATCTTCAGTGTCAAAGATCTTGTTGAGACGAATCAAACGAGCCTAATCATGTTACTACATGGTTGATTGGTATCCGTGACCACCTTAATCATCATCAGATCCTCAGTACCAGTTCGTTTTTAAACCCTCGTTGATACAAACTTTACAACCTATAGGTACCAAATGCAATGACGAAACATGTAAATAAGCGAGTAGGTACCTATAATTTCTTTCGAGTAATATACCTTCATAAGTACGAGTATGGGGCTATTCATAAAGTACGTCGTTTCAAATGGGAGGAGTCGGGGGGGGGGGGGGGGGGGGGTCTGGACTTCGGATGATGGTAACATGACGTAGGAGGAAACAGATTCATCCGAAGCTTGATTTTTGGATGATTTGAGGGGTGGGGGGGGGGGTCAAAAATCGTCAAAAATAGATGACGTAATTTATGAACAGCCCCTATGTACATTTGCACTGCATTTAGTATTTTCGTACTTACTAAATAACAGTTTTAGAACTTTAAAAGTTAAGTACAGTTAGTGTTGTTATGGTTGATTTCAATATGCTTCGCGAAGGATCAAGAATGTTTAATCCATCATTGTAGTGCGAGTGTGGTAGAAGGGATCGGCATACTGAGCTCGCACGGCCTGCCGCAGCGCGTAAAATACCTAAACTCGCTCAACGCCGAAATGTAATAGCGCTCTTAAATAATATCTCCACTCCTAGGCATTTAAATTCTACTAATAGAATTGAAATCGAGTGGTCAATACCAATAGATTCCAAATTTCGATCGCTCGTATTCCAAAAATTAGCATTTCGCCGTTTTCCACCGATTTTCGAGTGACGAAATCGAGTGATCAAAATTCAAAAATCGGCCCCCAGGTCGTATTTCTCAACCGATTCTTTTGAAAATTTGATGAGCAAGTTCGACAGTTATAAATGTTATAAGTAATATAAATTTTTTGATAAACAGAACCACTTCACAACAGTAAGATTTCATAGTAATTAAACTTTCGTGAGACATATTTTCAAATATTTAAATAACAACAAAGGATTGCAGCCGTCGCGAGCACTCAAGCCTGAAGAAGGACCCTCGATGGCTCCGAAACATGTCGCCAATAGCGACAAATAATTCACGGGAAATGTAACCGTTGTTATATTTTAGTAGGATTTCTATTTATAAACATCTATTCTGTGCAACTTCACATTCTATTTATAGACTTCCCATTGTGTGTTTGGGAGCACCCATGAGCACCTGTTAGTTGAGGAAGGAGTGCGCAATAGGGGATAGGAAGGGTTCGTACCAATAATTTTCTTGACAATTCCACTTATGTTGACGAGATAATAATGAACAGCCGATTTTTCTTACACACGAACGTCGAGTTGGTTGAACGCCAATTTTCCTTTCTCGATATTGACATTATGGATTTTTACTAAACTAATCATAGCTATTTATAAGGGTCTTTTTGATTATTATAAGGGTTAGAAGAAGTGAAAAAGTTCATACCCTTTTTTGATGCTCCCAAAAACCCGACCTTCGCCGCTCCAGACGTAAAGTGTCTTAATTCGACATGTACCTAACACAGTAAACTAATTTGAGATAAATCCAGCAGGCCTAGGTTTTCTCACTCTCTAGGAAGCTCCCCTTTAATACAGAGTCACTCTAAAAACGAATGCCTGTATTAATTATTTTATGTTAGGTTAGCAAAACGAGCCCTGGCCTCCTTTAAAATTCAACCGGAAAAAGCGTTGAAATAATAAGGAAGGATTGTTAAAACCAACCAAGAGTGAAAGTGACATTATTACGTGACTCACCACTTATTAGTTTTGCGGCAAGTAGTCTAAACGCGCGCGTAAAATTTTATCGAACTCGCCTTTATTTTCTGCCTCCGGCTTTCGTGCTATTAGAAACTACCTCTCATTTACGTATCCCTTTTCTTTTCCAATGCAATATAGGCTCTTATTGAATCTATTAAACCGATAGTCAACGACCCGATTTCCTTTATAGGCTATCAGTGGCTCGAAGTTTCCATAAGACTCGATTCTCACTGGCTTGCCTATTAAGATACTGATCGTCTTGACGACAAAGTAAGATAAATATAAATATTGTTTTTTTTATGATACCGCGCTATCAAACGAAAGCCAAAAAATGCTAGGAATTCACGGACTAGTAATGTGACAAGTCATGTATTGTGAGAAATCACATCGAAAATTGCTCCATTTTAACGACATACCTATTCGCCTTATGTACATGTGTAGTTTTTAGGGTTCCGTACCCAAAGGGTAAAACGGGACCCTATTACTAAGACTCCGCTGTCCGTCCGTCCGTCCGTCTGTCACCAGGCTGTATCTCAGGAACGGTGATAGCTAGACAGTTGAAATTTTCACAGATGATGTATTTCTGTTGTCGCTATAACAACAAATACTAAAAACAGAATAAAATAAAGATTTAAGTGGGGCTCCCATACAACAAACGTGATTTTTGACCGAAGTTAAGCAACGTCGGGCGGGGTCAGTACTTGGATGGGTGACCGTTTTTTTTTTGCCGTTTTTTTTTTTTGCATTATGGTACGGAACCCTTCGTGCGCGAGTCCGACTGGCACTTGCCCGGTTTTTTAAACAATTAAGTTAATGTAAATCGTAACCTACTCTTCTCTTCTCTCTTACTCTTCTCCAGCTACTAGCCAACTTTTCCCTAGGCATGCTATCCTTCCTTAATGTAAATTATAAGTGTAGAGTAAGAACGATTGGCCAATGCCACTGTGCGAGTGGGACAGCGTTATAAACATGTGTGTGCGATAGAGATAGAAAATGTTGGGTCTTTGAATGAAATTCTAGGTGAACATACTAAGGTACATCGGGGTCAACCTATTACATCCCGTTTTCGTTTGATTCTCACTGCAAGCGGTATCGTGATATTATTGGAGGCTAAATGCATCGATATTTGTATAGAAATCAAGTTAAACAAAATATACGAAACATAATAACTAGTGGCTCTGTGAGCTGTAGACCTCGCGAGCATACCTTATTGGGACTGTGCACGATGACAGCGCAACACAGCGGTTTGATCAATCAACAATACAAAAAAATAATTTATTAAAAAAAATACGAAGTTTAAGTGAAAAAAAAAATACAAAATGTTGTCTTACTGGGGATCGAACCCAGACTTTCTGTGTGCAAACAAAAAAAGCGAATGTTTGCAAAATGCGCCATGATAGTTCTTACCTAAGCTGACGAAATTCGGCTACTCACTCTCGAGTAAAAACGAAATATCTAAATACCGCCAAAATCAGCGATACAAATTTTCTGAACTTTTGGCCTTTTAATCTATAAACATATCTCAAAAAGAAAAAACTCTTATGATATCGATACGACTATTTGTTTAGGCGCGAGGTATCACGACTCCGCCATTTTTAAAAATTTCCAAAAACTGATTTGACATAAAAAAAATATTTAATCATAGAATCTGGTCACAAAATTTCTCGAGAATCGGTTGAGAATTCTGACCTGTAGAGGAGAACATTCAGACAGACATACAAAAATAAATAAATAAATATTAGGGGACATATTACACAGATCAAACCTAGCCCCAAACTAAGCAAAGCTTGTACTATGGGTACTAGGCGACGATATACATACTTGTATAGATAAATACATACTTATATACATAGAAAACAACCATGACCCAGGAACAAATATTAGTGTTCATCACACAAATAAATGCCCTTACTGGGATTCGAACCCAGGACCATCGGCTTAGCAGACAGGGTCACTATCCACTAGGCCAGACCGGTCGTCAAAATGCCCGAGTCAAAACGTAGACCTTCGCTACGCTTCGGTCAATTATATTTGTAGCCGATCATTGCTTTTAAACTTTTAAATCTATTACTCGAACTTAAAACGTAATACCTGTATTACTTGTATATACAGAAACGTACAAGCGATATAAGTGAAATAAATGTCTACATGATTTTCTTTGTTTTTCGTCTGTGTTAAACTTTTCACTCTCAAGTAACGAGACGTACCTCAACGTGACACATCCTTCAACTTCTGAATCGCACCTAAGAAGTTTTATGACCAAAAAATATGAAAGCTGTTTTTACGACACTCATAATACCTAATATACACAGAAAATGCCAGTCAGGGAAAGAAATGCCGTACGAGTCGTACGACCGATTTTACATAGCCTAAAAACTTTCAGGCATTTCAAGTTCTTTTATTCTTAACATAATAGGTTTAAAAATAGCCTCAGCCTCCTTTCTTGCAATTCACGTGGCCTTTTGTGACCTTGTTGCCTGTTAAGGCCTGTTTTATTTAAAAGTAAGAAGAGAACTTGAAGAATGTTTGAAAGAAAAGGTCACGTGACCTGCGGCACACTTTATCGTCCTATGGCAATAATGTTGTATGAAAATCCATTGCCGGCGTGTCTCATTAAATGTGTGGGCGCCCACACAATATTTCCTCAAAGGTATGATATAATATGTAAGTAGTATTTTTTCATGAAAAGTACCAAAAATAAGAATGTATCTCAGTCAGCATCAGTGTAGTGGAAAAAAACCCAAGTTTCTGCCACCCTCGAATATTTTTCCAAATAGTGATATATCTCACAGGCCAATAGGTTTTGACGACCTTGGCGATCGTCTTGGTGATTGGCCCGCATCACACTCACGACTTTCACTTTATTTCGCATGCACCAATCAGAGCGAGCGATTTTTAAGGTATTATCAAAATAAGATCAAAACCATAGCAAGTAGGTAAATCTAAAGGATGACTCACGTTAGACCGGGCCGTGTTCGGGCCGGAGCTTCCGGCGCTTACTATTCTATGACATGACAGGCGATCACGTGATGCTTTCCATAGAAAACGATGCGCCGGAAGCTCCGGCCCGGACATGGCCCGGTCAAACGTGAGTCATCCTTAAATCGGACTTAGGATACAAGTGTAAGATTTGTAAGAGCTGAATAAACTTCATATGGGAATGAGCAAAAAGAAAACAAAACTCACTCGTAACTGCTACGACGTTTGAGATATAACACGCGTTTACCCGTCATTTAGTAAACGCCCAAAAAACCCGTAGCGCAATTTACCAAATCGCCCTAAAGGAAGGCCTAAACTCCCAAGGCTTTTAGCTCTTATCGCGGCTATCTGGCTGGCACAGGATTTGCCTTCTCGACCGTGTCTGACGAAGCACACGCCTATGTTCTGAACGCTTACGAGGTATTTTGCTTGCGGTTGACCAGAAGCGGTATCATGGTCGTATTTTTATCACTTGTCAGGCCATGCACACCTACACCACACCTTTCACACTTAGGTACATATTTGTTTGTGACAGGCATGGTGACGAATGATAAAGAGCCGACCATCATAGCCCTACAGTACAAAAATATTGTCGCAGTCGTCTGTTCAACAATCTAGTCGCCTTTGTGGTACGCCCATAGGGTTTGACTGGATCTATATCGGAATTTCGGGATTCCTAAAGTTATTTCTCCTAGTTTTTTTTAGTTCTAACCTAACCTAATCCAATTTTCTGGCAACGCACTGTTGCTTGTATTTATAGCAAGAATTTTTAGAATTAATGAGTTTGAGGGTAATCATTACATTATGGCAAATGATTGTCACTGAGCATTAGGGTTGTTAACCATTAGGGCAAATCGGTTAGGGCAAGTGATATTAGGACAAACGTTATTAGGGATTGCGAGAGAGACGCGGTTGCACTGTCTGACTTGCCCTTGGCTGTAGTAAATTTTTATGTCTAGTCTATTTAATAATGTATGTATGTATGTATGTATGCATGTATGTATGTATGTATATATGTATGTATGTCACTTTAATAATAAAATTTAATACTAACATTTAATGTGTGTCGATCCTAATATACAGGGTGAAATTTAATTCACTGGCCAAATTGAAACACCCGAAAGAACTCGAAAAAATATTAAACACGTGTTTTTTCTTTTAATACCGCTCAGTACATTTTTTTCGAAATAACTCATCATCAAGTTGTCCTAAAAACCTCGTACGTTATGGTGAACCGACAACTACCCACTACACCCGCTTCTCTCTTATCAGTTAAGGTCATTGACACCCCGCCCCTCCCGCTGTTTGCAATCGCGTCACCAATTATGAACCCTATTGCAGCGAGATAAGACGCTTACCTACATAAGTTGCTAATTTTTCCTTCATACTTTAACGGGCTTAGAGCCATCAAAATGCAAAGGCAACCCATTTTTAATCTAAAATATTATTTCTGACTAATGATTATTAACAAAACGTCCGTGGCTTAAAAACAATGAGTAAAAACTAGGTCAGGAATCTTTGCATTCAGGCGTATTTAAAAAATTGAATCATCTTATGTACTTACATTTGATTAAAAGTCGACGCAATTAACGAAAGTCCCACGAGATGGTACTCTTGGATTCAATCCTTGTCTGCGAAGGCGTGGAACTGATTCCATTTCGTATAATCTTTGTGCACCACGTAAACACTCACCACTTAATAAATAACACCGTACCATTTCCTAATATTCCCGGTTCGAAAACATTTTTTTAAACCTTAGTACGCGCGCGATTATTATTTTAAGGTTGGCGAGTGACGAGTGACTAATAATTTATGCTAACCGTTATGTTTACCGCTAGCGCGGAATGGTTTAGACTACCCTCGAAATTGATAAACCTGCCTACCATCGCCAACACTAACTAGGTGGACCCTATTGCAACGATTATAAGGTTTAGTGAAGGTCAGATAAGGGTTTTGCTGATGTTGTTGTTAAAACCTACTATTAGGTTTGTTTACATTTGTGGTAATAGGGTGACCACGACTCGTGGAAAGTATTTAAAAATTGAAAAATGAAAATTAAAAAAAAATGTACTCTTTTTTTTCGCTAAATAGATTCCTTAAGTGTAACCTAGTGCCTGGAATGAATATGGCCAGTGATTTAAATTTCACCCTGTATAATATCATCCAGTCACCCAGTCAGTCGCGTTCGAACGATGTCTGGTCAGCACGGAAGTTACTTTTTTTGCGTGTTTACATCTCACTGGGTTACTCTTCTGGGAACACTCGCACTGGGTTAGTTATGTGAATAGTAGCCAAAGTAATTAGGTTAATTTCTGTCTGTGCCAGCCGCCGGCTATTGGCAGGTGAGTGTTTGCTATTGCTGGAGCCGGGATGTCTTACTTTGAACATTTCCTTTAGGGAAAATATTCTTTTTGCCACTTACTTTTCTCGGCAGAAAAAGTGATAAACATTTTATATGAAGTCAGATTATAGGTAGATATATAAACATAAAAGAAATCGAAGTAAACACCATATTAAAAGTAGCGGTCAAATTATTGGCCTTTATGAGAATATAATTTATGCCTAGTTATTCAAGGTATTTTCGATTCCATTATCTATCAAGCGAACTTAACTTACATTTAACTATTTAGCAATGTCGTTCGTTCGTAACTTCAACTAGCTACTAATTTACTAATAGGCTTGACAAATTACTTAGTTTGTTAGACAGAAAATGGAGTTGAAAGTTTCACAAACAGGCAGATGTCTCGGCGCAGTGTCTGTGCTACGCCGCCTTATTGTTCGTAAAGAATTCACCTACAGACGAAATTGCTTCAATGGCTACCCATTTTTAACGTGAAACTTTGCTTCGTCTTTTTGTTCGATCGAAAAACTGCAGACAATGTGGAACTAAAAGTAATGTGACGAAGTTAGAACAGTCTTGACAGAAATTTCCAGCTACCTTTCCAGGTACTTACTGTAAGTAGGTATATTTTAAGCCAATTTGTCTCTTATATTTCTTACTGAGCAAATTAAATACGTTCACTATTGGAATTATATGATAATTAATACATTAAAAAAAATGCCAACTGAGGTAAAAGATCGATTTAAGTGTAACTATAATAAATCAGATCATTAATAATTTATTTTGTTTTAAGTAACAAACAGAAATATGAAAGAAGTAAGGAATAATAATATTATTCCTACTAACATATTATGTTATTTCTGTCAAGGCTTCGTTTGCTTCGTTAACAAGTATAAATAAACTTAGCAAAATTATCATATTATTTCTTGGAATAAATCGTTTTGATTCCAAAGTTATACAGTTCCTAGAACACATGAGAGTGATGAGAGATAATTTTACCACCTTTATTATTTGGCGTAGAATGTCACCACCCCCAATCCTCCAGTGGGTGTCGTAAGAGGCGACTAATGGATCTTACGTGATATGCCATAATTCACACGCTCACCTGAGCGTTGGCAAGTCGCTGCATTCCCTGTCTCTGCCAGTCGTATCGGTTACACGGTCCACTGGTGCCAGGAGGCTGGGAATGAGAGAGTGGGCTTGTAGGAGCGCAACTATTTGCCCAGTGCCCACTATAATCTACTGCCGTATTCGAACTTCAAGATATTCACAAGAGACGACACGTACTAATAGATCCATTCTAGATACGTTATAGTTTAGATATCAACTAGTTCTCTTTTGCAGCGCAATTCGGGCAACCAATGTCACTTTTACGTTAGATAGAGTAAGATATCTATTAGATGTGAATTGGATCTCTAAGTCATATCCCGTGGAAATCGTTCAAGATTATCTCCAGAATCGCGCATATGTCAAATTTGACAGGTTAGATATTATACATATCGTTATCGTATCTTGGTGATGTCTAAAAGATATCTAATAGATGTCTATTTCAAAATCCGAATCGGGCCCCTAGTCACGCGCAAATGACCCTGGCCAATTTCTCAATGGACATCAAGACAAAAGTCCTCCACAACCCACAACTGTAATCACAAAGTTTTGGACGTTCTTCAGACCAATTCAAAGATAAATGTTGTTGTCAAAATGATATCTATATGATGTCATTATGTTATCTGAATCTTTCGTGAATGCATTTCGCTCGTGCTTGTTGGTATATATGTATTGGCTCAAGCAGGACGCAAGGGTGAATGATAACAAAATGACATCATTTACACAACAAAATTTGTGTCTGGGGCAACATACCACTCACGAGGGTTTTGCGCTATAAATATGTCGGTACTCTCAGAAGTATCAAAATACTAGTGGTTACTACAAGTTACTAGTGGCCCGATTCGAACTTTAAGATACGTCAAATATTACGACTAGATACGATATAGAAGATATGTCAGTGTCAAATCCTACGTTTTTGTTTAAAGAAACGTGACTTTTGACACTGACATATCGTATCTAGTCGTAATATTTGAAGTATCTTAAAGTTCGAATCGGACCGTAGATCACACAACTGATCCTGGTAACACAACACACATTCAGAAAACATTAGCCAGTTTAAGCACTTACTTGAAAAAATAAGTCCCGTTGTTGTATCCGAAGAAAGGCACTGTGTATGTCAGCATCCAGATGTTGCCACCGCCGCAGTCGTAGTACGGTTTGGACCACTTCCCGTCCTCGTACGTCACGGAGAGTATCTCGTCGGGAACGCGCGCCGTGTGCGCTGTGTCGTTGTATGTGTAGGTGTTGAATCCTGTAAACGGGCCTTGATGAGAATAGAGCATTTGCTTACAACACAATATTGATAAATTTTTAGAGTAACCTTTTACGTGGGCCATACTGAAAGTTTTTGGATTCTGATATATGAGACGACTTATTTCTCTAAGTGGCCAGTCCAGGAATTTTCAGTATGCCCTAAATATTTAAGCTGGAATTTCAGTCTAGGGCTTAGATTTTAGGCTATTCCGTTGAGTCGCGATAATGTGACCTTGAATTACGTCACACTCATTCAAATGCGTCTCTTCTTTCTACTACCTATTTCTTTTAAAAGCCTTACAACTGATTTAAAAGGAACGTCAGATTTCAGCTAGGTACCTACTTAATTAGTTTCAATCGTTACTGCTTAGGGATGTCACACTGCGTTTGATTAATTGGACACAGGTTGCCATGCCCCTTAGACAGTTTGAATAAAAGTTAAATGAGTGAGCCAAATGGTCATTTCATAAAATTCATACTATGCCTACACTGTTCTTCCGTGATGGGAAAATATAATATAATAAATTTTCAGCATACAAATATTTCACAAATTCCTTTACCGTCTTAATGTCATCTTAAAATTTAATTTTAATAATATCCTAAAGCCATGTCTTTCATTAAATATTTTTGTCTACTATTTTTCCTAGTTGCCTGCTTGACAATCGCTCAAGAAAATGATTTTGTAGGTAGGTACCTACGCACAGGTAAGGGATTGGTAACCATAAATTTTTATTGCGTTCCGCTGTACTCTGTATTTAGCACAATGTTCTTCCACTCTCGTATTTATTTATTATTTCTCTTCATTTCTTTCTCGAGTGCCTTGATAGACTGTCTATCTGTATGTAAGGCATAGAGTGCTCGACGAAATGGACTCATATAGGAAAGGAAATAGACTGGGCACCGGACAACTAGATAATTGGTGGAAATAGGTTTAGTAGGGTGACTACGCTTTCATGTCCATTTAGGTTCGAATGTCTCAGTTTTGCGCTAAACTGCAATAGAGGTCTACTTATCAAGAATAAGTTTATCTCTTACCTAGGCACTGTAAAAACAAACGCCACTACAAATTTTCATGGTTGCATTAGGCATTATAAAGATTTATAGCAACAATAACAATAAGCCAACGTAAAATGTACACGACGGGCAAGTTTTCTCCGAGCATGAAAAATTACCTACATCGATAAATATGCCTACATAGATCTGTAGATCACAGGGTGCTTTTACCACCATAAGAGCGGATTTAGACGGCGCGCGAAATCGCATGCAGTTTTAGTTACATTGCGGACTGTTGGTTACGTCCAATTCAACCGATCGACCAAAACCCGCAATGTAATGAAACTCGCATGCGAGTTCTCGCATTGTCTAAATGAGCCCTAAGTAGCTAAGATTCCGTCCGATTTCACACGAACCGGCAAAAGTAAGCTACGATCTTTCATTGCTGGTACTTATACCTAAACGTAATCTCCAAGGAGGCGCCGCTAGCCTATAACATTACTTGTGTTACCTACATAAATAAAGTAGGTACCTAAGTTTAAAAAATCCTGAGATATACCTACGTATGGACCTAAAGTATTTTTATGAGTATCTTCTAACTGTCGACTTTTTGACACCGAAATTTTTTATCGGTTATCGCTAAAATGTTTTCTTAGACCCACAACTATCTTACGTTAAAACGAAATCGCTTGGTCCCCCCACGCCAGATTGATTGAGATTGAACGAAATTAAGTGACTGGAGCGTAGTGTGGCTATTCCGTATCCCGACACTGAACATTACATTAATGTCTATAAGTTATCTCCTAGAATTTATGGCACAATACCGCAAGTGTACCTACCTACTTTTGAAGCTGAAGTACCTAATTATAAAGGAGAATCCAAATCATCATCATAAATATATTGGCCCCACTGATAATAATATGATAATTAAAACCAAAAATATTACTTTTCTAATGCGCGATAAGATAACGTGCTAGTTAATCAATGCTAAACCGTTATACCTACTTGCGTATTTTTTACATGAAATTAATGTTCCCACCCTCCCACCGCAAAAATTTCCGCAATAATACTCGACACGTGTTTCGCCTCTCTACGAGGCATCTTCAGGAGATGTTCATCTCCTGACACGTGTCGAGTACCTAGTGTTCTTTTGGTGGTGGTTTGTTATATTTATTTGCGTATTTTTTTGCAGTGGGAGGGTGGTAGGGTAAAACTGGGATAGATGCCCCGGGGGTATAGTTGCCTTGATTGCAATTACTCTAGTTTCGCGAATGAAACACATGTTATTTTATTTATCTATCGCGAGACTCTGCAACTACAACTAAGTTGACCGTGCACCGTGTACCGAGCACCGTTGACTCTGCAACTACAACTATCCCCTATATGGGATAGTTGTCCCAAAATTTAGAGGTCCGCAATAATCGCAAATACTCTGGAAATATCAGAGATAATGTTTATTCCTTTTATAAAATTGAAGATAATAAACCAAAGTAGCTACCCGTTTTACAAATAAGGCATCTTGCTTTTTGTACTAAGAGATAACAAGAAATTTCAAAAAGTGGGGCATCTATCCCACTTTTATCCTAACATTAATTGCATGTAAAAAATACGCAAGTAAGTATAACGGGTTAGCACTGATTGACTAGCACGTTATCTTTTCGCGGATTAGCAAAGTAATATTTATGGTTTTAATTAATATGGATTTCCGCAAAGTAACGCCTGATTCTATTCACAATATGATAATTCGAATGAATGGTTAAAATGAACTCCCTAGCTTCCATAGAACAATATAACCCCGAGACTAGCCTTCAGCTTCCACAGAAAGTAACCAACAACTTTGAAGTAAGATACAATGCCTCTATTGAATCTAATAGACCGGGAGATAGTGACACATTTTACTGGGTCATTTGTACCAGTATGGCGGTTCGTCAGGGGTCTAAGCATGTAATGAAGGAAAGAAAATGCTATGACCATAGCGCTGGTACCGGCGGCCCAATCGCGTGGGCGTTAGTCGAACGTGTCGGATAAAATACGAGTGTCGAACGATTTGTACCACAAAAATCCTCGTATTATTCGATAGTCCATAAAAAAGAAGTAGGCGGTAGCGTAATGCCATACTTCTCCGGTGTGACTTACAGCCCGCCATACTGAGGCGAACACGTTAATTAAAAAAAAACAATTCAACCATTTGTACCAAGCTAATTTTTGCACAGGTGATCATCGTCGAGCAGCCATTCATGGACATCACCATGCCATACTTTTCGGATGGTTCCAAATGCCCGCCATACCGCCGCAAGGAAGTTAATTTTTTTTTTTTGTTAAACGATTTGTACCAGTATTGCATTTAAATTTTTGGAGAGTATTTGATAAAATGTGACCGTTATTATAATTGCCATACTTATAGTAGGGGGAAAAAGTGCTGCCATACTTGAAAAACTTATTTAATCGACACGTTTCAAAAATACGACTATACAATACGTAAAATAATTTTTTACAGCATGGCATCATCATATTCTGTTTGATTGGATACAATTATACCTAAAAATAAATTATTACGGATTATAACTACGGTGACTGTGAGACTTAAGCCAAGACTTAAAAAATAAAAAAAAAATTGACGATTTGTACCAGTATGGCATTTGGATTTTTGGAAATTAGATGATGCAATGTGACCATTATTGTATTTGCCATACTTCTAATAGGGGGAAAAAGGGGCACCATACTTGAAAAAGTTGATATTTCAACGGGTTTTCAAAGTACAAGACATAAAATCATTTGTTACAGTATGGCATCTTTGTATCCGGATCGTTTGGGTAAAATTCTACCTAAAAAAAAATATCCCATAAAACGTTTCATTTTACTGGCAACACAGTGGTAGATTTGATGTAATTTAATGGTGAATGGAGGTTTACAGCACGATGAGCCGAGATCTCTATGATTCGAGAAATCGTTCGAGCGGTGGTAGCCGTACAATATTATTCAACATAATATATAGTTATAAGACAAGATTGCCGCCACCTACGTCTTTGAAATTTTGGATTTATATTCGGTAAAACTTAAACTTTCAGGAAAAATTAGTGCCATACTGGTACAAATCGTCAAAAATACGAATAAAATCTTACAATAAAAAAAAATATTGTGCACATTTGCCACCTCCTACAGGTATGGCATTATGAGATTTCTATTTATGATCACACAGAAAGTGTTGAAAAAAAAAATTCAAGATGGTACAAATCGTTTAGCAATAAAAAAAAAATTAACTCCCTTGCGGCGGTATGGCGGGCATTTGGAACCATCCGAAAAGTATGGCATGGTGATGTCCATGAATGGCTGCTCGACGATGATCACCTGTGCAAAAATTAGCTTGGTACAAATGGTTGAATTGTTTTTTTTTTAATTAACGTGTTCGCCTCAGTATGGCGGGCTGTAAGTCACACCGGAGAAGTATGGCATTACGCTACCGCCTACTTCTTTTTTATGGACTATCGAATAATACGAGGATTTTTGTGGTACAAATCGTTCGACACTCGTATTTTATCCGACACGTTCGACTAACGCCCACGCGATTGGGCCGCCGGCACCAGCGCTATGGTCATAGCATTTTCTTTCCTTCATTACATGCTTAGACCCCTGACGAACCGCCATACTGGTACAAATGACCCAGTAAAATGTGTCACTATCTCCCGGTCTATAACCTCTACAGCTTACACTCGAGACTTCAACTTGTTTCAATTGGTTCCTGGTTCTCAATCGCCTCTTCAAACTTGGAATTAAACGTCGAATACAAGTTACTATTGTACACGGATTATATATTGGAACCGGATGCGGTATTTTTAAATTAAAGGGAAAAAACAATAATTGAATTACTTATAGTTAAACTAGTGGTTCTGTCAGTTCGCGAACATAACTTAAACTGAATTATGGCTCCACCATTTTGAAATGTTTCAAAGAACTCTATTTACAGTATTTACCTAATCATCAAACCTGCTTATCTAGAAAATTTTACTAGAATTGGTTGAGAATTGTCGCTATGCGCATCCCCAAGGCGTGTAAAGAAAAGAAAGGAATGCAAATTCTGGTAAGCTTTGGTAGCTCAGTTGGTTAAGGGTAACATTCCATTTCTGACCGCAGCGGCACTACTAGTACGAACGCGTCGGTGTTATTTTCAATTTCCATAGTAAAATGAACAGTAATGCAGCTGTCGTTGGAAATGGACTGTCACCTTAAGACGGAATGGACCGGTGTTCCACAAGGCCGCAAGTTCGAATCTTGCTGGAAGCGGTGAATTTTTAGATTTTCTTGTATAATTTAAAATTAGTTACATCGCTTGCAGACTTATCTGGTTGGCAAAAAAAAGTCTGAATGCTATATTTTAGCATATAATATGTTTTTTAAGGGAAACTGGTCATTAAGTATGTGTTATCACAAATAGTTAATGTTTGTGATCACACATACTTCTTACTCATTATAACTCAAAGGAAAATAGAAGAGTCCGTTTTCAAGTAAAGTATTTAAGTAAGTTTCGCAATAAGTAATTTTGTAATGAGACCAAATTATGATACAATTAACAGACTTGACTGATCAATTACCCAATTTCCCTAACTACCCTAATACATCAAAGAAAAATTATAAAATGAATTTATGATATAAAATGAAAGAAACTTGATTGAATATGACCGAGATTAGGTAAGATTCTCAAAATTATGTTCTAAAACTTATCTTACGTATTATAATGTAAATTATTTTGTTGTTTAAAGAAATTAGCATTCATTCGATCGTCTCTTGTGTTCTACGCATTTTTATTCTAAAACTTTATATATGAAACTCGCTAATTAGTAAACATATTCGAAAAAAGGTGCCACATTTTCGTTCGACATTAAACTTGTATCGGTATGCTAGTAGAATTTTATTTTATTGAAAATGGCTCGTTGAAAATGTATTTGCAAATCGAGAAGTTCCATTAAGACCGATGTCAAGAAAGTTATTGAAATACAACTGCAAATTCTTCTAAGTACCTATCATATAATATTTAGGTACCTATTTAGTTACTTAGTAATACAAAAGTAGCGTGGGCCTCTGATATTCAAACTAAAGTCTGCATACAGCATTTGCGACTGATGTCATAAACCGATCTACTAGAGTACTAAATCATGTACACGTCTTAGTACGCTTTTGTATTAACCGAAGGTTATGGTTAAGAAATCAAAGATATAAATTTATAACGATTCTGAAATTAAGAACTAATGAAACATAATCTTAAAAACTCACCTCTGCGAAACTGATTGTAGTTGCGTATCACGCGCTCAGCATTTTTGCGAGCGATGTAGAACCACTCGGACGTGTTGCTCAAATATTTGTACTCCACGGCCAAGTCTTTAGCCAATATTGGCCCCTCCGGCAATCGGTACGCGAAGGGACAAAAGAGCTGGTAATCCTTATACTGAAACTGATCGTAGCAGTTCCCCGCAGCAAAAATATCATCATCAAACTCTACCATAGAAAATACACTAGCATGCAGCAAGTATTCATTGTGCATCACTGACGGACCAGCATATTTCCATAATCTGGTCAGCATGTTCGCCCTATTCACAGCCACGTCGGCTTCTATCCTAAATCTTTCTTGAGCATATCTATCTACAACTCCTTCGCCTAAATTCAAATCAGTCCCCGCTGTACAGTTTTCTCCCAGCAAATGCTGGGTTTCTATTAACCTTAGGAATCTAGTAACAACGTCTTCATGTACAGGCCTAGATATAGTGATGTTTTCTACATCTACAGTTTCATTAGTTACTGTATTTACGTTTTCGGGTGTGTCTATCTTTTGGGTTTCATTGTCGTAGCTATGTTCTAGGTTTAACAAGTGTCCTGTGAGGGTTACGTCTGAGGGTTTGGTGTAGTGGGCGGAGGAATAGTTTCCGAAGAACTTTTGGAACTGGCTGAAGTCTTTGATGGCGCCATCATCGCTGTCTGCGCCGTACGGTCTGAGGGCGGATACTATCGGATCTTCCCCAGATTTGTCGATGCTTTCTGTAACAAAGAAATATTTTTCATTAACATCCTCCAACGTAAAACTAAAAACGGTGATAGTATTAAAATTTTATCTTGAATTTCTATTACATGTTCATTTGCATATTGATATTTTTCAAATTACATAAATATTACAGAATAATCAACGCAAGGTTGACCTTGATCTTGTTACAAAATACTAAGAAGACAGAAATGGTAAACAAAATAAACGCAATAAAACGACATTTTTTAAATAACAAATGTTTGCTTCTAACTTTTCTGAACTCCAAAGAAATTTAATCTCAGCGACTTATTTCGTTTTGACATATCCGATTAACCTACTTTCAAATTCAATTCATCATTCAAGTTCCTGGCAACTTTGTTTTACAGATTTCGATTCCCAAGACCAACTATGAAATCTAAACTAGCGTATTACTTGAGAAAGCATTCTCTTAAACTTAGAATTCAGTGGCTTCCGGGACTAACGTCGAATTACCCAAGCAAACAATAGAGGTAACCAGTAAACTACTCAAGCAAACACCAACTTAAGTAATAATAGACGTAGATCATATCACTATAGTAACAGGTAACCTACCGGAATAACGCGTCACGGAATAATAAACAGAACCCAGTAAAACATCAACTAATAACAATGCCCAATTTAATCAAAATAACGACATCGTTTCATCACTACCTGCTTGTAGCTTTACCTCCAAAGAAACCTCATCTTTATTAAAATGTGAAAATTCTCCTCCATCCGTACGGATGGTGATTCTTGTAAAGACGTTTTTCGCGTAAAGGGGATTCAGCTGTCGTTGGGTCGGGTGTGTAAAATCTTTGCAATCCCCTATAAAGGAGGATTTTGTTTATGAGGACAACAAATAGAGCAATCGCGACTTTCATTACAACCGGGAGGCTGCGAATTGATAGCTACGGTTATTTATCGCAAGTAATTTTGTTGTTATGCATTCCCAATGTTGCGAAAACGCGTGAATGTTGAGTACTGGAGCGAACCAGGGTATCATGACCTAGAAATTTGCACAAAGAGGAAAAGCTAAGTAGACGTGTTATTTTAATGGATCAGGCGTAGGCGATAGAGGAAATGTGTGAGTGTGATTTATATCAAAATCTTATTTTGAGGGATAATGGATGACTTTTTCCCTATTCCCACTTTTTCCTAGATTAAACGTTTTGTTATGAGAAATCATGCTTAAGTTGCTTATATTTACCGCAGCTATTTGATTTAAGATATGAATTTGAATTAAGATATTTTGCCTCCATGTTAGAGAGATGCAGTCATTGCAACAAGTCCGCGTAGAATCCGCCACTCGCGTATTCGGTATGCGATAGGAATGTCTCTTGAACACAGTTGCTGCTGGGTGCCAGATGGCGCGATTCAATAAGGAATCGGTCATGAACGGGATCCCTTTAAACACTATCTGCTTTTTTTATCTTTGCGTTACACAGGGGATATGTTTAGGTTTTGAGGTCACACGCATGGGACACAAGAAGAATTGTCCCTACCCTATGATAACTACTTACCATCAAGCGCGTTGTATGCCTGTCTACATAATTCTGAAACCATTTAGTAATAACCAGTTCAGAACTTCCTTGTAGAAAATTAAATCGAAAATACCACAAAATACCACTCGTACCCCACCAAAGACCTACGGAACATAAAACAGGAAAAACAGGTCTTATCATAGATGTTAATATAGACATTCTTATGTTACCTTCTTCATAATTGAAAGATATATCAAAGTAGTTTATTAATATAAATCAATTTCACTACATACCAAGCTTATTAAACTTAATTTACTTAACTTACATATGTTTGCAATAAGAAATCCGTAACGCAGGCTTCGTCCGGTGGCCACAAATGCAAATCAGCAACATGCCTCGTCCCAAACATACCAAGGATGATGTCATTATAAAATCTAAGTTAAACAATATTTAACCGTCACAAATCGTACCTGGCTCAAATGTCCCCATTACGCTGGCAGTGTTACCGCGCTGAATGGCCAATGAGATCTGTTGGACCAGGTACGATCCGGACCGAGAATCGCCCCCCATGTCCCTCAGCCACCGACCCAAATCCCTCACAAAGTCCCTAGCCTCCACAGCCCAAGGCCCTGCAGTCTCGACTGCAACTGGGACAAAGTCTTACATTGGTTCATAATTTGGTTTTCACTTGTAAACACGTGGTTGAGTACCTACAGCTTGAACACGAGGTCCAAGAAGGCGATATGTCACCCCGCTTGCCTCCCACACCTCGATGCGAGATACCTAACCACAGCGCACACCGCACACCCCTTCCTTCGTTCAGATTGCAGGATTAGTTTTAAGTAAATGGCATTTAATTCTAATGACAAATTCCAAGCTTGTCTTAAGAGCAAAGGGGATGGCCGCTTCTCACACAAACGTAGTGCCAATTCCCCTCTGCATATTGATTGACGTTATGCAATGTATTTTTACATACCTTGATGTATATTAACAATAGTTATGCCCGTGGGTCAAACAGATCACTGTGTTATGTCTTTCCTGTGGGGTAAAACTAGGGTGTTATCGCGAACAGTACATTTTTCTCTCCTGTGGGCAATAGTTAACAGCTTGTGGGCATGTAAGCAATGATTTTATCATAGTTCTCTAAATAAAAGGAGGACCTTTTCACGTGGATAAGGGTTAAATAAGAAAATTAGCCTTTATAGCCCTTAACTCTTGTGTATGTCTACAGGAAAGACATAACACAGTGATCTGTTTGACCCCCGTACGTTTGAAATAAAAAAATATATAATTAAGAGCGAAAAACAGATTTCATACAAATTTTTAAAAGCTTGTAATTTTTATATTATTAAAAAAATTCAAAAAAAAGCAAACGTAGGGGCATAGCCGTGGTTGATATACAACAAATTGTGTCCAAATATATTCAATAGTGTTAATATTCAGAGTTCAGTGTTTCATATTATTTTATTTTTATTTTTAATATTCAGAGAGGAAAATTAGGACTACGTTTGTATGAAAAGGCGATTTCACGCGGGTCCTCCACTTTCGTCTTAATCTAAACCTAACTCTAGTTCAGCAATATGTTGGGATGTGAATGTCCTAATCAAGCACCTACACTCACCGCAAACAGTTAGGTAAGTCTTTAGCAACTAAGTTTCCACTTCATATCTAAACAAACCATAGAGTACTACCCTCAGAATCAGCTTTAAGAAGGATTTTTGAACCGCAATATCACTAAACATGTATGTGGGATTAGAAACTCAAGAAGGAGTAAACAGATAGAAGAGAA
This sequence comes from Cydia splendana, assembly GCF_910591565.1. Classification (NCBI taxonomy): domain Eukaryota; kingdom Metazoa; phylum Arthropoda; class Insecta; order Lepidoptera; family Tortricidae; genus Cydia; species Cydia splendana. The sequence continues at coordinate 5,568,168 of NC_085963.1, forward strand.
TTTCGTGAGATTACCGCATTATCGATTAAATCTGATTATTTTTCCTTTTTCCCTAAAAAGTACCTCAAAAAGATAAAACGGAACTTTTATAGGATCACTCGTGCGTCTGTCTGTCCGTCTGTCAGAGCCCATTTTCTCCAAAAATACTGTACCAAATAAGTTGAAATTTAGTACACATATGTAAATTCGTGACCCAAAGACGGACATCTTACGCAAACAAATGAATTTTAAATATGGAGGCCACTTTTGGGGGATAAACGAGAAAATTTAAAAATAATATTGTTTAAACTATATCGTGTTACATATCAAATGAAAGAGCTCATTTCGAGAATCTTAAAAATTTTTGTTATTTTAAATGAAATAATTTAGAAAATAGCCAAAAAATTAGCATTTCCCCCTCCCTTTATCTCAGAAACTACTGGGTCTACAATTTTGAAAAAAAAAATATAAAATAGTTCTTTACCTATAGGTGACAGGAAAACCCATTAGAAATATGCAGTCAAGCGTGAGTCGGACTAATTACTTAGTTTTTGATCCGACCACTACGGTTTTTTTTTAGGCAATTCACTCGCGTGTCACATATAAAAAATACATTGTTAAAATTGGGTAATGTACGGAACCCTTGGAACGCGAGTCCGACTCTCACTTGGCCGGTTTTTTTACACCTTCTTAGATATACATATCTTTACATTAAACCATTTGTTGGAAAAGGAACTTTACTCCGTAAAAGAATATATACAGATAATTAAATAAATATTGAACATAGTTAGTTATATGTATATTAGATACTTGACATTGATGCGTACTATACAGTACTAGATCTATTTAATAATTGTTTTTATTATGTTATATTTTTTTAGACTTAGTATTAATTTTAATTTTTTATTGACATCATTTTCTATGATTTGTACTTTCTAGTACTGAAACTGATTTAATTCTTCTATTGACATTGTTTTATTTTTATATTTTTTACTATTGTGACATTTTGACGTTTTTAATTTATTTCGATTTGAATTCTTTTTGATTTGTTATGTACTAATTTTATTTTATTTTATGTTTTGATGTTCGGTTCTAATTCTTATTATTATTCTGAAAAACGATCATCATACGACAAGTAGTACAAGCTGAAATGTATGTATATTTTACCTGTATGAAAATTGTATATTGAGATAAATAAACTAAACTAAACTAAACTAAACATTTCAAACTGCTGTCACTTTATTCGTCCTAATTCTGAATATAGCTATAGGGGCCATGCACGTTGGCCAGTCTGCCATCTTGTGGCCTGAATTGAAAACATAAACTTTACATTGACACTTCACGGCTTGTGGGTGTAGGTCGGCGGTCGGCAACCTGCGGCCCGCGGGTCGCATGCGGCTCGTGAAACTGTCACTTGCGGCCTGCGAGCCTCTCTGGCTATGTAATATTGAGAAACGACAATGTCTGATAAAGTCATAAATATTAACAAAGTGCGGCCCGCGTCAACTTACTCATCGTTAACTACGCTACTAAAACTACGCAAACAAAGGTTGCCGACCGCTGGTGTAGGTCATTGACGTATTATATCTATGGACTGGCCTTACGGGCACTAAAACTGGTACTAGTTCAGCGGTGTGACGCACCAATTCGAGCCAATCGCGCAGCCTAACGCAGCTAGTTGCGACCAATCGTGCGCGCGCGCGTGATGCGAACTCATCAACCAATCGCGTGCGTGATGCGAACTCATTAACCAATCGCGTTGTAGCGGTGTCACGCCGCTGTACTGGCCCCATTCTTATTGCCCGTAAGGCCAGTCCTGAGATTTTAGGTTCTCCTTGTGGCTGACGTTGGACGCTTAAACTAGACTATTTCGTGCCAATAAACAGAATGACTCAGGAAAAAAATATCCATGTTAATCACAGAAATAAATGCCCTTATCAGTATTTATATTAGCTTCGTAGGCAGCGTCTCTACCAACAAGGCCAGTCAGGTTATCAAAAATCAATATGAGAGGCACCAAGTGAGTTGGCTCCATCTAGTAGTTGGTACAAGATCTGTAGAATAAACATAGCCACGTATTCGAGACAGTTACGCAAACTAATGGACAAGTCACACAAAATGATTACGCCTAGTAACACGTACTAGGTCGGCTTTTGGTGTTCCGTACCCAAAAAGGAAAATATGTTTCGTCTATCAAGACTTAAAATGTTGAAATGAATTTATTTTCGCTCTTAACTCATAAGAGATTATGATAATATAATCAAATAAATAAACTCAAATAAAATTCATAGCTATAGTAAATATCATATAATTATGTACCACATCGAATTGTGTTAAAAAAAGCACTTATGTATTTTATATCTTATTAGTTAGCACTATTATGGCTAAGTATAACGTAGAAATAATTTGATTCAATAACACGTTGTTTGAAGCCGTTTTCCGTACGAGTAGGTACCCGTTCGCCAACAAAACCAAAATAAATAAGATAGACGGTGAATGAAGCTTACGTATTTTATATCGACGTAAGCTCATTCTGATGTATTGAAGATTATGTCCATGGTCATTGGTCAGTAAGTAAAGGAAAATAAGACGTTTATAAATATATATATTTTCTAAGGACACACGAGGCCTGAATTGTACTTAATCTTTGGCTTATTATATATTACGTTTCTTTCTTTTTGTTTGGTACCTTCCGTGCTTATTTTGTCACTTGATAGTCTCATCGGAAGATCAACGCTGGAAGTCGCCAGCAACATGCTGAGATGATGCCATTTCGGGACACTTTATTTTCACTGTTATACATATTGTCTGTGTGTTCACGAATAAAAACATTCTATTCTATTAGAAGGTTTTAAGAAACTCTTAAATAGTTACCTGAAAATATTTGAAAAAAGTGACATCAAAATCGGAAAAATAGTGCTTGCAATTTTGTAGATCATCGTCGTATCGTACTCAATCCTCATTTTGCTCATATATTTCGAATATGTTTGATACCTACCTATTATCATTACAGGATAGCCCGAAAATATGTTGATACAACTTTTTTAGGAATATTTCTCTTACTAAATACACGTCTTTTACAAAATATCATTTAAACAGTTTTATATAATTAAAACATCAATTAAATTGTTTATTGTTTAACTGAAACAAAAACTATTTAATTTATAATATTCTCGTTTGGCTTTATTAATTATTATATATATATGTCGGACCCTGACACCAGAAAGACGTATTGCAGCGTTATAGTTCATTATTTTAGACGCCTGTATAAAATCGATTAGCAATGTTGAGCTACGTATTATTTGGTTGTAACAAAATAAATAAAGTTGTGTAGAGAGTAACTCCGTCTATTGGCGCATTGTTGTAATAAAGTTGCGTACAGAGTAACGCCACCTATTGGCGTGTTGTTGAACTAAAATGACAGGTAGAAGGCTTTGGAACGTCGAGAGGTTTCTCTCGAGTGAGCGTAGGCACGAGTTGGCGTTTTTGTCGGTATGTTGGTAGACTGGTCGAGCAGGTTTGCCAACTTGACTGAGGCGGGAGCGGAGAGGCTCCGCCGCTGGTAGTTCTTCTTGATCGGACCGCGCTAGAGATCGGACGTACTCGTTAGCCAACCTCGTGCCTAACTCGCTACGTTCCTGAAGGTTTATACCTGAAGGATTATTCTGATAGCTTATAGAATCCCGCGTTCTTTAACCATTTAGCTAAGTGTTTTATTTCAAGTGTTATTTTGATTTCTTATGTTTCATTAGAAGCTTACTTTTGTGAAATAAAGAAATGATGTGTTATGTGTTGTTTTAAACTTGTTTTGAAAAGATTTGTCCCTCTGAGTTTGTTGCCGGTCCCATATAGGACTAAATCTTCTCAGGTCAGATATGTAGGGTTGAAGCCGGCCTAGTTTGAATTGAATAAAGATTTAAACGGTTTCTTTTTACTTTCATATCGCTCCCTTAAGTTAAAAATAGCAATTAGTTCTTTTAAACATTTAGTACTGAAGTATAGTAGGCACTAGTATGGTTAACGAGTCCTAAGGTTTATTTCATGCACTGGTAGCATGGTAGCATACTGGTTTAGCTGTGAAGTAATACATCGAGATACTACCCCACGCGCCCACCGCCTTTTAGGACCATCGATATTCGACATCAGCAAGTGGGATGGATGCGGAGTTTCATGTATTGCTTACACAGCCACCTGGGAGCGTGGTGTATTTCCGTGTGTTTTGGTGACCTACATTCCATAATCTGGACACGTGGTAATGGTAAGCTCACGTGTCTAACCTTTATTGAAAGGTGAGTGCAATTCATTGTTATTTGGTGAGAATTATTGTGAAATTGTGATTGATGCAGTCGAGCATAGCGGTCGTTACGTGACGTCATCTCTGGGATCGTTACGTTTCTTTGTAATTAATTTTTGTAATCCATTTAAATCGAAGCGATCTTGAATTATTTTGATGTGAAATCCATCTTGTTAATTACAATCAAATATCGGCTATCACGACGTGATATTATTTTATCGCTCACTTGTGAATCTACCCTCAATAATTGATTTTTTATGAAGATACAATTAATTTTTATAATCCATTTAAATCTAAGTGATCTTGAATTATTTTGATGTGAAATCCATGTTGTTAATTACAACCAAATATCGGCTATCACGACGTGATATTATTTCATCGCTCACTTGTGCATCTACCCTCAAAAAATATTTTTTTTTTGAAAATACAATGCACCGTTAGAAATTGATCCTGTAATTCCTCCTGTAATCCTGTTTAGTAATTAATAAAATTGCGACAAATTATTGCCCGTAATGCCGTGATAGATCACAAATCGTGCATACTATGGAAACATGAGCTACGCATATGAAAATTAATGTTACAGTGTCCTACAGCCCGAGCCGAGCCAACTTAGAGACGCCATCACGCCTGTAACACAGAAGCAGCTGTGCAGTCTCTTCTGTGCTGGAGATTTGGAAATAAAAGGACAGGTTTCGTTCTGATTGCTTATTAGTGATTTTTATTTTGAGTGTAATGGCGAAGCATAACAGTCGAATGTAACTAATTAGCTGTCACTTTTCGTATTGGCCCTTTTACCGTGTTACTTATTTTTGGGACACGTGTTTGTTTGTTCATAGAAGGAAATAAAACGCACTCATTGAAGTTTCAATTTTAATCAGAGATTTTTAAAGTCTCATATCCATTAGTAACATATCTTTAGTGTCCACTACTAGGGCATTACGTAAACCTTTGAGTTTAGCCTGCATACATGATAAATGATAAATCTGATACCGTGCAAATGATGATTTCAGTACCAGCCAGCTATGATGAACCACCGCTCTGTCAAGAGTGTCCCGATCAAGATGATGAACCACATCGTGCATCTCGCCATATGCCGCAGCAACGGCAACTGCAAGGCGGAAAGCATCAGCCTTCGTGCTTGGGTTGGACTTCACCACCACCTTTGACTGGGACGCGTGCATCATGCTTTATTAATCTGGTGAGCAGTTCCCATTTTGTTGGGATTATTTTGAGATGTTTTACTTCTGCATAGAAGTTTTGAGCGAGTTTCTGTTGTTAAAAGCTAAAGTAGAAAGCGATCTTTAGTGATTTGATCAGTAATGTTCAGTTTCAGTCGATCAGTTGACGCTGATAGTGTCAGTGATTCTAAGTTACATGATTGTAACGCTTTTTTTTTATTTTCTTTTTTTTGGAATTCACTCTTAACATTGTTTTTGCTTTCGACGGACTGAAAGCTTGTACTTTCGAAGGACTGAAAGTACGCCCGATGGACTGGGCACTACTGTTTTGCTTTCGATGGACTGGGCACTACTGTTTTGCTTTCGATGGACTGGGCACTACTGTTTTGCTTTCGATGGACTGAAGGCAAGCCCGATGGACTGGGCACTACTGTTTTGCTTTCGATGGACTGAAGGCAAGCCCGATGGACTGGGCACTACTGTTTTGCTTTCGATGGACTGAAGGCAAGCCCGATGGACTGGGTACTACTGTTTTGCTTTCGATGGACTGAAGGCAAGCCCGATGGACTGGGCACTACTGTTTTGCTTTCGATGGACTGAAGGCACGCCCGATGGACTGGGCACTACTGTTTTGCTTTAGATGGACTGGGTATTGTTTAGTGACCGCATCAGAAGTGCCGGAGCATGTAAGAGGTGCACGTGGTCTGCTTTTTATGTGCAGAATGCTCTTTGCAAGGAGTAGCACTTACGCGGCTGAGATGGTTACTTCTGACGAGGGTCTGGTATCTGCTGAAGGACTTGCAATGCACCGAAGGACTGGTGTTGTTTTGTTTATGTACTGTGTTCATATGAGTAAAATTGGCATTATCAAATCAGAATATTATTTGTTTTAAGATGTCTTACAAAAATTTAGATCACATATGACCAAAGATTTTTTTTTAATGCCAGATAATTTCCCCGTAAATTGATATTGATGACAATAGTAGTGATACTGTCGAGCAATGAATTAGAGCTGTTGTGATTTGTGTTTTTGATGTTTGAGATTGTTCTGTTTTCAAATAAATTTGAGAGTATCCGCCAGATGGAGGCGATGATTAATGGAGTGTATCCGCTAGATAGCGGCGATGATTACTGATTATTTTTATTAAGTCGTTGCTCGATGGACTATTTTTGACTAGAGAATTGAGGATTGTTAAAGTAATTTTGAACAATCATTTTTTCTGGTTGGATTGATAACAAAGTTTGATTTTAATAGTAATTTGAGAGAGACCTAAATTGTGGGTCAGGAATGACCGAGCGATGAGATACTGTGCTGAGTATTTTGTTACAGAATCAAATGCATACACCCACACACGAGGACGTGTGTAGCGCAGGACGGCCGTGTCGGACCCTGACACCAGAAAGACGTATTGCAGCGTTATAGTTCATTATTTTAGACGCCTGTATAAAATCGATTAGCAATGTTGAGCTACGTATTATTTGGTTGTAACAAAATAAATAAAGTTGTGTAGAGAGTAACTCCGTCTATTGGCGCATTGTTGTAATAAAGTTGCGTACAGAGTAACGCCACCTATTGGCGTGTTGTTGAACTAAAATGACAGGTAGAAGGCTTTGGAACGTCGAGAGGTTTCTCTCGAGTGAGCGTAGGCACGAGTTGGCGTTTTTGTCGGTATGTTGGTAGACTGGTCGAGCAGGTTTGCCAACTTGACTGAGGCGGGAGCGGAGAGGCTCCGCCGCTGGTAGTTCTTCTTGATCGGACCGCGCTAGAGATCGGACGTACTCGTTAGCCAACCTCGTGCCTAACTCGCTACGTTCCTGAAGGTTTATACCTGAAGGATTATTCTGATAGCTTATAGAATCCCGCGTTCTTTAACCATTTAGCTAAGTGTTTTATTTCAAGTGTTATTTTGATTTCTTATGTTTCATTAGAAGCTTACTTTTGTGAAATAAAGAAATGATGTGTTATGTGTTGTTTTAAACTTGTTTTGAAAAGATTTGTCCCTCTGAGTTTGTTGCCGGTCCCATATAGGACTAAATCTTCTCAGGTCAGATATGTAGGGTTGAAGCCGGCCTAGTTTGAATTGAATAAAGATTTAAACGGTTTCTTTTTACTTTCATATCGCTCCCTTAAGTTAAAAATAGCAATTAGTTCTTTTAAACATTTAGTACTGAAGTATAGTAGGCACTAGTATGGTTAACGAGTCCTAAGGTTTATTTCATGCACTGGTAGCATGGTAGCATACTGGTTTAGCTGTGAAGTAATACATCGAGATACTACCCCACGCGCCCACCGCCTTTGAGACCATCACTATTCGACATATATATATATATATAAGTTCGCCTTTGTACTTCTTACTAATTGTATGTTATTTTTGATATGTCTTTTTGTACAATAAAGAGTTTACTACTACTACTACTACTACTATATATATAATACGGACTTATTTTTGGGCCACACAGTAAAATAAAATTAATCGAAAATATCATACAAGTAAACAAGTACCTATATAATTTGTAATCTCATCAAAAAATGAATAGCCATATTTGCCAAAAATACAAGGTAGTGCCTGAAAAAAATGAGCATCATTATTTGCCAAGCATCTTTCATTTATTTTCAATGTATCCGACGAATATTGTTTCAAAAAAGGCTTTCATATGCTTGAAAAGGCAATATCCGACTTATTTCAATTTATATGACTTTTGCAAGCCAGCTTTATTGTTTCTGAAGGATCCCAAATACAAAGTAAACTTAAATATAATATGAAATCCCAAATATTTATTTCCGCAAGGTAATGCCATGTATTTTCAGAGTTTTTTTGGTGTTGACAGATATGAAATTGGCTTAGAACAAGGATTTATTGTGGCGTGGGTTGTTTTTGGGTGAGTGTACTCACCTGATATTTAGTTGGTAGGGTCTGTGCGGAAAGAGAAGAGTCGTAGAATGTATGGGCTACCCTACATTCCACGACTCTTCTCTTTCCGCACTGACTCTATTAAGTAGAATTAACTTAAGAGCGCTCTTACAAGAAAAGTCGAAATAATGCAAAATTGATGATACTAGTCGACGAAATTCAGGACTTTGCGCTCATTATTAGAAACAATGAGTACTTGTTCCAGTAAAAGCGTCTTCTTATCTTTATAAATATCGTTGTAAATATTAGAAAAAGGACTTATTAAATTAGTAATGATTTTTTTTCTGATGGTCGTTTCCGAAAAACCCCGTGAAGCACTGAATGGCGAGCTCTTATTTGGAAATGTTGAGAATTTTACTCTGCTAAACCTGGCTATTTTGTATTACTAATACCCTGTACTTTAGGCATATCAAACTATATTTTTCCTACATACCTTTGAGAAAGAGAAAATCAAAGTAAAACGAACTCGATTTTCTCTCCGAAACAAGTGTCAATTCCTTCGAAAATCTACTTAATATCGAAGTCATTTTCATACTCAAGCAATCTGCAACGTTTGCTTATACTGTTGGTATACATTAGTGTTTATGAAATTCTACTATAATTTTTTGGCAATTTTTTGAAAACTACTCTATATTACCGATGACGCGCGCTGCGCCAGCTCAGTGCCGCGGCAGAGCTTGTAGAGGCAGGACGTGTGTCGGTCGGCTCCGCACATTTTCAACGGCGACGACGAGGTTTTTTATCATTGTGTGCGGCGGGCGCCGTGTAAAACGCTATACTGTGTGCGTGTAAACCGCAACGAGAGACTTTGATCCTAGCACTGTTTTTATAGTATTATAATTTATAATGGTACAGTTGAATAAACTACCGGACAGGATTAAAAATATTTGAAACGACCTGACATTCTATATGTATTTATTTGACTCAAGATAGTACTCAGGGTCTGATGATGGAGCCGGAAGGTGGTCACCGGTACCAATCAACCATGCAACTAAACCACTTCGTGTTTAGGCTCATTTTATTCATCTCAACAAGATCTTTGACACAAGATAGTACTCAGGGTCTGATGATGGAGCCGGAAGGTGGTCACCGGTACCAATCAACCATGCAACTAAACCACTTCGCGTTTGGGCTCGTTTGATTCGGCTCAACAAGATCTTTGACTTAAGATAGTACTCAGGGTCTGATGATGGAGCCGGAAGGTGGTCACCAGTACCAATCAACAATGCAACTAAACCACTTCGTGTTTAGGCTCGTTTTATTCGTCTCAAAAAGATCTTTGACTTAAGATAGTACTCAGGGTCTGATGATGGAGCCGGAAGGTGGTCACCGGTACCAATCAACCATGCAACTAAACCACTTCGTGTTTGGGCTCGTTTGATTCGTCTCAACAAGATCTTTGGCACAAGATAATACTCAGGGTCTGATGATGGAGCCGGAAGGTGGTCACCGGTACCAATCAACCATGCAACTAAACCACTTCGTGTTTAGGCTCGTTTGATTCGTCTCAACAAGATCTTTGACACAAGATAGTACTCAGGGTCTGATGATGGAGCCGGCAGGTGGTCACCGGTACCAATCAACCATGCCACTAAACCACTTCGTGTTTAGGCTCGTTTTATTCGTTTCTATAAGATCTTTGACACAAGATAGTACTCAGGGTCTGATGTTGGAGCCGGAAGGTGGTCACCGGTACCAATCAACCATGCAACTAAACCACTTCGTGTTTAGGCTCATTTGATTCGTCTCAACAAGACCTTGGACACAAGATAGTACTCAGGATCTGATGATGGAGCTGGAAGGTGGCCACGGGTACCAGTCTACCATGTAACTGAACCACTTCGTGTTTGGGCTCGTTTGATTTGTCGCAACAAGATCTTTGACACAAGGTAGTACTGAGGGTCTGATGATGGATCCGGAAGGTGGTGACCGGTACCAATCAACCATGCAACTAAACCACTTCGTGTTTGGCTTCGTTCGATTCGTCGCAACAAGATCTTTGACACAAGTTAGTACTCAGGGTCTGATGATGGAGCTGGACTGTGGCCACGGGTACCAGTCTACCATGTAACTGAACCACTTCGTGTTTGGGCTCGTTTGATTTGTCGCAACAAGATCTTTGACACAAGGTAGTACTAAGGGTCTGATGATGGATCCGGAAGGTGGTCACCGGTACCAATCAACCATGCAACTAAACCACTTCGTGTTTGGCTTCGTTCGATTCGTCGCAACAAGATCTTTGACACAAGTTAGTACTCAGGGTCTGATGATGGAGCTGGACTGTGGCCACGGGTACCAGTCTACCATGTAACTGAACCACTTCGTGTTTGGGCTCGTTTGATTCGTCGCAATAAGATGTTTGACACAAGATACTACTCAGGGTTTGATGATGGAGCTGATGATGATAGACAGGTACCCGTCGCCACCTTCGCGCTCCATCATCAGACCCTGAGTACTACCTTGTGTCAAAGATCTTGTTGAGATGAATAAAACGTGCCTAAACACGAAATGGTTTAATTGCATGGTTGATTCGTACCGGTGACCACCTTCCGGCTCCAACATCAGACCCTGAGTACTATCTTGTGTCAAAGATCTTGTTGAAACGAATAAAACGAGCCTAAACACGAAGTGGTTTAGTTGCATGGTTGATTGGTACCGGTGACCACCTTCCAGCTCCATCATCAGACTCTGAGTATCACCTAGTGTCAAAGATCTTGTTGAGACGAATCAAACGATCCTAAACACGATGTGGTTTAGTTGCATGGTTGATTGGTAATGGTACCTTCCAGCTCCATCATCAGACCCTGAGTACTGTCTTGTGTCAAAGATCTTGTTGAGACGAATCAAACGAGCCCAAACACGAAGTTGTTTAGTTACATGATAGACTGGTACCCGTGGCCACCTTCCAGCTCCATCATCAGACCCTGTGTATCTTCAGTGTCAAAGATCTTGTTGAGACGAATCAAACGAGCCTAATCATGTTACTACATGGTTGATTGGTATCCGTGACCACCTTAATCATCATCAGATCCTCAGTACCAGTTCGTTTTTAAACCCTCGTTGATACAAACTTTACAACCTATAGGTACCAAATGCAATGACGAAACATGTAAATAAGCGAGTAGGTACCTATAATTTCTTTCGAGTAATATACCTTCATAAGTACGAGTATGGGGCTATTCATAAATTACGTCGTTTCAAATGGGAGGAGTGGGGGGGGGGGGGACAGGACATCGGATGATGGTAACATGACGTAGGAGGAAACAGATTCATCCGAAGCTTGATTTTTGGATGATTTGAGGGGTGGGGGGGTCAAAAATCGTCAAAAATAGATGACGTAATTTATGAACAGCCCCTATGTACATTTGCACTGCATTTAGTATTTTCGTACTTACCAAATAACAGTTTTAGAACTTTAAAAGTTAAGTACAGTTAGCGAAGGATCAAGAATGTTTAATCCATCATTGTAGTGCGAGTGTGGTAGAAGGGTTCGGCGTACTGAGCTCGCACGGCCTGCCGCAGCGCGTAAAATACCTAAACTCGCTCAACGCCGAAATGTAATAGCGCTCTTAATATGTTGTGTCTCCTTCGATGTCGGCTCGAAGAGCGGTTGTAGGTTTACGGCATAACAATGCATGACTCAATTAAGTATTAATATAGTAGGTACCTATAGATTCCTAAATTATATTTGTTGTTTGATTATTCGTATTCAGGGGTTGAACTGTAGCCCTAGTCTAAATATACTCCAGTAAAGATACGGTTACGTTAAACATTAATTAGTAATAGGCAATTTTTTTTTTATTCCTGTTCTTTAGATCATTTTAAGATACTTTATTTTCGAATCCAACAAACTTTCTGTCCGGAAGTAGGTAAAAAAAAATTGTTAAAAAAAAGAGCCGTTCTTGTTTGTTAAAAATAGTAATAGTATATTTAGTTCGTAAACGTGACGAAAATAATATTTATAATGAGTCGACAATGGAATCAGTCAAAATATTAACACGGAAAATAACTAATTCAATAAATGGCGGGGCCTCACGGATATACGTCGTAACTTGATATAAAAAAAAAGTAATAATTAGGTCTTTGATTGAATTACCATAAAACTACCTCATTAAGCTATTTATCCGAGAATCCGACATCAATATTATTTGTATCACTTGTATATATATTTACGCCTTAAACATGCTAGAAAAAATGGTTATAGATATAATTTCTTGCAGACTTTGTTCTGATAACGTTCAAAGTGATATTCAATACATAATCACACAAAAATATGGTCAATGTAATAAATATGTGCATTTTAACAAATTTCTCTAAATGAAACTACCAAATTTGAACTCTTTGCGCTAATGCTAAGGATTACATTTCCTTGCGGCGCGCGGGGACAGTTTCAATGCGGGCGGTGGCGGGAGTTCGTGCCAAGGACGCGTGGATAGTATGTAGGTAAGTATGTACTTACCTACAAGTTGCTACAAGTGACAGGCCAATTCGAACGTGGGCGGGCGTCTCGCTCGCACCAAATATTTGTGCGGCCAAGTCTAAGCAAAATGAACGCGCGCGTGAATGATAGCTGATTAAAAATAACTGATATCATTTCCAATATTATTGGTTGATGTTCAAATTATATTCGTAATTATATACGTCAATTATGACCCACTACAAAAATTAAAATTGCGCATGACTATCTATCGTTCTTATTTAATTTCAGAATGGCATAGTGTGGAGTGGCATTATAAAAGGGATACTTATTATCGTAGTCATTTGACAGTTTTGGTGACACTTTCACATTCTGTCAAAGCGAAGTGTGTAGGCCCCCTCTTTAATTTGATATTAACGTCTATCCAACAACTTTGTCAGTAGAAAAAGGCGCGAAATTCAAATTTTCTATGAGACAATAACCCTTCGCGCCTAAGCGTCTGTAGACTTTTTTTTTCAACAAACGTATTATATTGACTATTTCGTGCTCTTTCAATTCATAGTTTACGTTCCATAATAAGTATAACAGTAGTAGTCGACGTGAAATATATGTTTACACTTTTGCACCTTACTCCTTTGCAATAAGGCGAAAAGTACGGCTTTAAAATGACAGCGTTTTACACAAAAATAAAACGCTAATTAAATAACTTACCATATTCGGAACCTAAGAATAAATAATATTGAGAGTGGCAACACTGTCGTAGGGGCCTATTCATAAATTTAAGTCATTTCAAATTTGGGGGGGGGGGTCTGGACATCGGATGATGGTAGCATGACGCAGGAGGAAACGGTGTCATTCGAAGCATGATTTTTTGATGATTTTAGGGGGGGGGGGCGACAAAAATTGACAAAAATAGATGACGTCCTGTATGGACAGCCCCTAGGTCGTATTGTCTTTTTCAAGCATATACCTCCCTCTCTCCCCCACACCACACAGGCAGGTTGCTTTGTCAGTTATACAAGACAAATTTTCAAGTCATTGTCTCAAAATTATACATATTTGCACCATGCAGGATTAAAACTTTAGGTTCCGAATAGAGATGCACCGGATATTCGGTTACTATCCGGTATCCTATCTCGCCCTTATTTTACTATCCAGACGGATACCGGATACTAAAATAAGGGTACTAAATAACTATGCTTGATATCGGAATATAATCGTACTCGATTATTATTTTAAAACAATTTAAACGTTCCATTCACTAGCTCGCGCACTAATTTCGTACCTAGTGATAGACCTATATACCGCGCGAAAGTTCATTACGAAACAGGCCAAAACTTCCACAATGCGCACATGAAAAACCTGAATATTTCCGCCGGCCGAATATTCGGCGGCTGAATACCGAATATTCGGCCTATGGTCAGGCCGTACATCCGGTATCCTGTATGCGGCCAAACAACTATCCGTTGCATCTGTACATTTTGTAAAATTAACATTTATTGTATTTATTTATTTATTTCAAATAACAAATTGCACCTTACAGCTAATGCCAAAGCGGCTCAATTTGGAACACATTAACAACATAAAGCATTTTTAACATTATTTATAACAATACAATATACAGCTAAGACACATGTATTCATTATGGTATGCTACTCTTAGGCATCTCTCTTTCTAATATCCTCTTGCACTTTCACATCACTATTCCGGATCGTTTTTATTTGCTAGATAATTTAATGGACAACTATAGTACATTGTAGGAGAGGACGGAAAACCGCTAAAAGATGGACGAGTGAGTTTGAGGGCCGACACGTTGGTGGAGGCCCTCGAATAATACGACTCCATCTTTAGCGTTTCCGGCCGAGGCATTACATAGTGCTTTTCACGACTACTGCGAGGAAATAAGGAAACATTTGGATAACTATAAGTACTAGCCCGCGATTTCTCTGGTAGCAAATTACTAGCCACTGCCTGTGCTGTCCCTTGAATTTCGGTAGGCGTCAGCGTAAGAATATCATTTTCTTCACTAGAAGAACTCATTTTTATAGCGAGCGTAGATACGTGTTTCTTATATTTTATAGTACTATCCAATTCAGTGAGAATTTTCCGATCCCGCCTTTTTTCTTTTTTATCACATTTAAGAGGCGTTTTTATGTTGTTTGCTTCAAACCGACTCTAAACTTAGAAGCGATTTTGCTAAAAAACCACAAACAGCTACAAAAGTAAAAAACACCTTAAGCGTGAATCGAATGAACTGACTGAATGAATGAATAGTTTGACATTTCGTTTTTTTTAAACAAGAAATTGGTCCTATAAATAACCTAAATTTATTTTTGAAGGAAAAAGTTGCGCCAAAAAAGACCTTTTATTGATTTTTATGTTTTAAATTATACTCATTGCTGTAGCGAACTGTCACCAATGACAGATGATGATAATAATGAAACATTGTAGTAGTGGTGGTTCAGGTGCTACAGCTATTGCCTACTTTCCAGCTTTGTTTTAGACCATCTATTGCCACATTTCCGAACAGTGGCGTGAAAAATATAATTATTTATTTCACACCAGCTCGGAAAGGCTTACTTTGCACTTCAAAAACTGAGAGCAAAGTTTCATTTTATTCACAAGTGAGGCAAAGGAATCAAATGCAAATTTTGAGTTGTTTTCTTATGTTTGCCGGTAGAATTGACTTTTAAATCATAAATATTTAATAAAATTCATTTGTATTTTATTTTGTATGATATTTTTACATTTAATATTTGCTTTGGGTTGGGGTGTGGTGAAACATTTTGTGTTTCACTTGGGGCAAATTTTGTTTAACCCTTGTGCTTTGAAACCCTCGCAACGCTCAAGATTCCGTTTCGAATGTTTTACTTGCTCCAGTATCAATATTAGCACGAGCGGTTAAACAACAACTTTGCCCCCTTGTAAAATAAATAACTATTTCAATATAGTCAGCTAAACTGAGGTACAAATTCAAAAACTCACCAGCAGTTTAGCTTCACGACCTTCCAGATGGAAAAACAGCAAGCCAATGACTTGAAAATTTGCCTTGTATAACTGACAAAGCAACCTGCCTGTGTGGTGGGAGTGTAGGAGCGAGGGACGTATATGCTAGAAAAGGGCAATACGACCTACGATAGTGTTGCCACTCTCAATTAGAAATGCAATGGATAGTTGTTTGGTCGGATACCGGATATTTGGCCTGACCGTCGGCCAAATATTCGGTATCCGACCGCCGAATCTTCGGCCGGCGGAACAATAAAAAAAATAAAAAATCATTTATTTCAGACCTTGGTTCATACACTTACACCAAAAAACTAATTAACTACAAACTAAATTTAACAATACCTACATTTCGGTTTTTAGGTGCGCATTGTGCAGGTTTTAACCTGTTTCGTGGTGAAAGTTGGCGCGGACTCATTTCTATGTTCGAAATGAGTAGGTACCTACGCGTGCAAGTGAGTGGATGAGTAATGTACAATAGGATCGTGACTGTTTCTTAAATCCAATTTGTTTACTCTGAAATCAAGCAAAGTTACTATCCGGTATCCGGCCGGGTATATTATTCTGAGGTTCCAAATATGGGTACAGTTGTTTAATTGTTGCTTGATTTAGAGATTGACCCCAATTTCATTTCTGATCAAATCGGTCGATTTGATCATCCCGTCTGGACTTCACTTAACAGCCGTAACACATTACCGCGCCGTTCAGGGTCACGGTGCGCCAAACCATAGCCTGATGTCATGTAGGTATGTATAATGTACTTAGTCCAAAAATATGTTATTTATATGCATTAAACGTTAAATCTGAACCAATTCGATTACTATTCTATAGTGAAACACATTCAGCTTGACTAGAAAAAGCGCGGCAAATTTAAAACATGTATAAGTAAAAAGCATTTAACGTTTCAATAGCGCTCAGAGACCTGACTTTTATCTCGATATCGTAATTTTCTAGCGACAAATCCATTATCTATACAAAACTGTCGCAAAAATGTTATCGCTTCTATATCGTGGTACAGGATAGGATGGAGCCATATACTTTACCACAGATTAATAAATAGTTACTACGTAACAGATACTTCATTCCCAAACAAAAGCGAAAATACCTACGTTATAATAGCCTACAAAACCTTAATAATAATACCTGCTGCTCAGGACAAGAAGAAATGTACCATAAGTACGCGCACAAAGAGTCGAGACTGTGTTGCCCGCCGTGCGAGTCACGTTCTAACGCGTCATCGTAAGAATGCGCTAGGGTTGTAGGCATCTACCTATGATGATTATTGTAATAAAACGAATGTTTCGGATCAACCATATTTTTTATTAGTCAATCAAATATGTTTTAGTTTTATATAATGATTTATATTTTTTTCCCTTCTCGGAATTCTCTGTTATTAAATTTTATAGTTGTAAATATCCTAAATTGCGTAAATAATTTTAATAAATACTCAGGAGCAAAGCAACGGAAAATCAACGGTTTTTAAAGTTGTAATACGGTGCTATCAGGCCGATTAATTATTACGTCGTCAAAATTATTTAAAAATACTTTTTCTAACCCTTCAATATAATTCTTAAACGTTTCAGGTGGGACCTTCAGCCCGCCATAAAAAGATGAATCTTTATTATAGGCTTTTTCCTTTGTTTTTTGACTTTTACACCCATTTACTGCACAATAATTACGTGGTTTCGGCATTTCGAAGCGTAAGCGCGGGAAACGTGCGGTGCGAGCGTTCAGGCGGGCGTTCGGCGGCCCTCTGTCGGTTGTATCGTCGACGATACGCCGAGCGGTAGGCATATAGCGCGTGGCCTTGAGCGTGTGACGGAGGCCTGACTTTACTACTTGCTTGCAAGTATCGTAATTAAACAGTGCTAAGTAGTTAAATACGCGCAATGTACTTTTATGTCATAAATAATGTATTTATTTAATGTTAATTTAGTATTAATTATAGTATGTATATTGTTTTATCCACAAATATGAATAATTGTAGTTAATTTACCAATAAAACATAATGTATACGGCCACAAATAAAATATTAAATGCTTCTAAAGGCTGTTTGGTTATTTCTACATGGAAACGAAGTCATTTCAAATTATAAAAACATTAACTGAACACCTTATTGCCGCCTGCAGTCACCGCTCGCCGCTCAGCTATCCGCTGTCGTTAATACCACGGCCTTACGTTTTATGACACTGAGTCGCGTCAGGGGAGCGACACGGTTCGGTGCGCTTGCGTTCAGTCGAGTTTTGGAATATTACTGCAAATTTTTGTTGTTTGTTAATTTGTTGGTTATTGTTGTTTGTTAATTTGTTGGTTATGGTGTCTACTTTTATTGCCCTAGTCGCCAAATGATGTTACTAGTGAAATTTTAACCGACACCACACGGTAAAAATAAGTTTAACAATAATTACTTAATTAAAAATCGAATAAAAACGGTATTTCTAATGCATAACTTATATTTTTTGCTATTCAATTAAAGAGTACTAACAAAATCCTAACTCAATTAATTAGTGCAAATATTTTAAGGTTTGCGATTCCTGCTCGGCCTTGCGTCGCAAGGTGCCCGGTACCACTGTATTGCAGCAATAACTAGAAATGCTTACTTTGGGGAACATTAGCAACTGTCGTTTTTGATAATTACATTTTAGTGGTGAGGGGTGGTAACACATTCAACACCAAGAACCCGACTGTCGGGTACACTGTTCGTAGCGACTACGCGCTACATACGACGAAACCGTGGCTACGCGCTACGAGCGTAACCCGTAGCACTTAGTGGTATTGAATGTGTTAAATGACCGCTATTGAAATTCTAAATGGTTTAAACTTATAGGCGCGAAGATTTGATTTCCCTAAGAAAATTTTAATTTCGCGTCTTTTTCTGCTATCAAATTGGGTGTGTGTCAGTATAATAGCCCTATATAATTGGCCTATTATTGTATTAAATTTAACGCGCACGCAAAGACGGAAAGCCTGCAATTACGTAAAATTAACTTTCTTATTTACAGCACTCTTGCCCAGATTAAAGCTGATAATTAGTTCGAATCTAGTCTCCCATATTTTTTACGTTCACTGGTACATATGTTTTGACCGAGTAAATAGTAAATATACTAAATACTTTTTTAAATATTCGCGCTCGGGGCGATGGAAGTTTCATCGTTCCGTCGCCCCGTTCCATGCAACGACCAATCGCGTTAGCTCGCTGGCTCGTGCGCGGCAACTTTAAAGCAACGATAACGTTTTTGATGGTTTTTTGTGTTACGAATCATATTTCAAGCCGATTTTAACAGTATTCGACGAAAGAGAACTCATAATAAAAATCCCATATGATATTGATCTATTACCATTTTTAACCAGGCAATTAATGCACAACCCCATAAAACCTACCATACGGTATCATTTAGTGTACGATTAAATTGCAACGCTTGTACTTATTGTAATTTAGAAATAATGAGAGAAAAAATAGCCTATTACCATTTTTGAGGACGGAAATATACTGAATTTAATAATAACCGTAGGTTACTTACTTTAAATGTAGGATACAGAATTATTTTTTGTGTGATTCATGCTTAATGTCATAAAGCAAATATTTCTCTATGAGTATAAATTTAAAAAATGTTATTAATATTTTTTACAAACTTTCTGTGATTTTTTATATTTTTACATTTTTTTTTAAATACCTAAATGTAATATATTTATTTGGATTATGTGTCGACGTAATCATTAGATTTATTATCTGTCCCATACACCGAAATTTTCAGCTATTACTAATTATTTCCATTCCGCCATACTAGCCGAGCGTACCTTTCTTGGCCTAATAAATTACATTCGATAGCATGACGTGACGTATACGCGTTTGCGTTAAGTGTCATTTTGTATGGGATTTTGAGTTTCCTGAACATCCTGCTTGGCGCCCTGTTCAAAATCCCATACAAAAATAGATATAACGCAATCGCGAACGCTCGTCATGCTATCGAATTATTTACACTAGAGGTGGTAAAAGTCGCTTATTTCAACCTATTTAGTTAGCGGAGTACGGTCAGAATAAAAAAAAATCATAATACCTATATGGTTAGATATGGTAACGATAATTCTTTTAAAACATTAGTATGGATTTTGTAAAATAAACCACAATTCGTCATATATCATCGATTCAGTTAAGTTACGGTAGATATTTGCTCGCATAGGCGCTCAAGCAGTAAGCCTTATACAAGTTAGCTAAGCCTCTTTGTACACGTGACCCCTGTTTAACCCTTGACTCGGACTGACTGACGGCGGAGATTGTGGGACTATCGAATAGGCCTTCGAACAAGTATTAACGTATGTAGACATGGCATTAATTAGGAAACTGTTTACAAGTTAATATTATATTACAATGTTGAATTAAGTTATTGTTTATTATAGGAAAATTGCGACAAATGAAATCAAGTGAATAACTAATTTTTTGACTTGACCTAGAATATGATAGTTGCTCTGCAAGCTCTAGCCCTCGCAAACCCATGGGGCCTCGGCCATTTGTAATAAGTCCAAAATTAAATCGACAAAAAATATATTTTTCTCAAAAATGGACGGCAAAGTCGACTTTGCCGTTTAAAAAATAGGTCGCGAAGCGCGTAGTTTATGGTCAGTCAAAAATTAAAAAGTTAAAAACATTGCAGTCTCGATTTTGGGACCGCAATGTAGCATACAAATTCCATTATTTGTCGAGTTCCAAACTTTTTAAAAGTTGAAATGGCCATATCAAATGAAGGCACAGGCCCATTAAACAGCCAAACAGATGATTAGTACCGCGACTATTTAGCTGTCTCGTCGTCGTCGTATTTTCGGCATAAAAATACACTTCTATTTTTTTATTAAAAAAATAAAAAGGCGGCAAAGCTAATTTTTTCAATTGTTTCTACTTTTTTCTGTGAAAATATATACGTAAGAACGTTGCTTTTGTAAAATATATCTATGATATTTATATTTCTTGCACCATTTTTGAGAAAAGCACTATATATGACTCGGCTGGAAGGCTACTTGCTGGCTTCGGATTTAATTAAACGGACTCCCAAGGTCGTCCGTTTAAAACGAATCCTCAGCCTGCAAGTAGCTACTTCCGAGCCTCGACAATAATGTACTATACATAATTATCGAACTGTTCACAAAATTTCACGAGAATCGGTTGAGAAATGCGTATTTTAGAGGAGAACAGCTGCCCAAGCTCAAACAGCATCATCGAACGAGCGAGCGAAGCGAAGTGAAGTTCTTACATTCGACTTTGAACACACGGCTGGCTAGGGGCACGTCCCGGCATTTCAATGTTTTTAAGCTGAACTATCAGAGGATAGTTTGATACTCTATAACTTAAGTAAAAATGTTCTAATTTAAATGAAATTGGGTGAACGTATAGTTGAGGGCATTATATTTTAGTCATTAAATTTTGAGCTGGCTCGAACAAGAGGTTATTGAGCTAGAAGAGCTGAAAGTGCTAAAAAGCTATTTGTGAGGGGTCTTGCTATTCTGGTCATTTTAATTGCAAGAAAGTATGGTCGAGTTTGGTATCAAATAAAAGTGCTCGTTTTACACATGTATTATTTTAGGTTGTATTGTAGGAACAATTGCTTCATAAGTCAGAAACGCGCATGTGACACCCTTAATATATAAACATCCATAGACTACGAAAACCGCTTAGCGTTACTTTAGTCTCCATAGGCTACGGTGGCTAAAATCGAGAAAAAAACTGAATTTAGCAAGGAGCAAGTACCAGGGCCTCATGAGTTACGTGTCGTTGACCAGCCCGCCGTGGGGCGCGGGGCGCGGCGACCGGGGCGCGTACCAGTATGAAGGTATCGCGGCTATATACTCGCGTATCTTAGCTGTATACTTTTGGTTTGGTTTGTTTGTATGATTCTACTAGTTTAAAGACTTTAAATTATTATTTTTGTTGACTTGTAGAAAAAGTATTGTATACAATATTAGGTATAGTGATGTAGTCAATCTTTTCAGTCTCGTGCCTACTTGGGCAACTCAGCAAGCTTCGTTGCCTGAACACGGTGCTCGACTGAAGAGCTCTCTATTGTATCGCGATTGTATGAAATACTATTTTTTATATGAAGATTTTATTTTTAAATGATGAAAATTTTGGAATCCATGATGGCGGCCATGCGCTATGTCATAAAAGTCGTCATGGATGTCATTTTATAGGTTTTAGGGGGCCCCGAGTTCGAAAATGATGACCATTTTGGAATCCAAAATGGCGGCCATGCAGTATGTCATAAAAGTCGTCATGGATGTCGTTTTACAGGTTTTAGGGGGCGCAGATTTCGAAAATGATGAGCATTTTGGAATCCAAGATGGCGGCCACGCATAATGTCATAAAATTCGTCATTGATGTCGTTTTATACGTCTTAGGGACGCAGATTTCGAAAATGATAACCATTTTGGAATCCAATATGGCGGCCATGCTGTATGGCATAAAATTCGTCATGCATATCGTTTTATAGGTCATCGTCATCGTTTCCGAAATCTGCACACCTGTTTCAAATAAGGTATAGATGCATCCTAGTAAGTCAACAACATCTATATCTACTATCGAAATGTAGGTACTTTTGATAGTAGTAGTACGAAATGTAATCTGAAAGGAATCAATCAATCAATCTGTAATGAGGAATCGACATTGATTCCAATTACTAGTAATTGTAATATTTGAAAAAAATATTAC
This sequence comes from Cydia splendana, assembly GCF_910591565.1. Classification (NCBI taxonomy): domain Eukaryota; kingdom Metazoa; phylum Arthropoda; class Insecta; order Lepidoptera; family Tortricidae; genus Cydia; species Cydia splendana. Next base: position 5,590,648 of record NC_085963.1, read on the forward strand.
TGATTCCTCAAATGGAATTGTACTTAGTAATTCGGTATTGTTAGATTACAAAGTTATCTGGGAATCGGTAATCAGATTGCAAAGTAATTTCAAGTGATCGTGGAATTAGGAATCAATTACGAAATGCCCATCTCTTAGACTAAGTAGCGCTGCATTCAATTGATCTTTTTGGCGAACCGCGAGTTCTCTGTTCGGGGCGAACTACTAGTTAAGTAAATGTAGACAAGCATAATTATAACGCGTGTCTATAGTAAATTATGATAAACACTATTCCGTGCTCTTATTTGCCACCTGCATTGTATAAAATAACGGGCGTGTAATGTAGTACGGCAGGAATTTGCAAAACAAGCCTGTATCATACCCCTTACTCAAAGATAAGACCTAATATTAACCAGACAGCCATCTCAAGTGCCAGGTGCCGTTAATTTATACGAAAATCGGCTCCTTGTGGTGCCCGGGGCAAACATCGGCGAGGCTAAATAGAATAGAAATCTCACAAATTAATTGGTTCCGTGAAATCCTTTGACGCCGTTGAGTAACAAAATTATACAGTCTCATCTCGATAGAAAACATGTATATCTATCAACCCACCTATTCCGAATATTAAAATTTGGGGCCAGGAAAAATAATTAATGAAAATGTATAAACTGTGTATCTAGGTTATATGTCTCGTAGCTTTAAATCTGTAACAATATATTAATTACATTATCCCCTTTCAATCCGACTTAAAACAACGTTGTACTTGAGGTTTTTTTTTTTAAGTTCCTAAAAAAACATGCACGTGTTAATAATTGGACTTATGTTTGAAGAGTACTCGTAGTGTAGTGCCACAGAATAAATAATAGTACTAGGTACAGAAGACTCACTCTCTAACAAAACACGTCTGTTACGATCAGGACAGCAAAGCGACGACATCGCGGAGTGAGCCACGCCTGGTAGTGCTCGAGTTTGTGCAGAAAGAGAACGCTTCTAAGTTTAGACTCGATTTGAAGCAGTTAACAGAAAAACGCCTCTTAAAGTGATAAAAAAAGTAAAAAAGGCGGGATCTGAAAATACTTACTGAATTGTACTTACTGTACGTACTTGTATTTTTAGTCAAACACAATTTACACTATGTGTTTGACTAAAAATACAAGAAACACGTATCTACGCTCGCTGTAAAAATGAGTTGTTCTAATGAATAAAATGATATTCTTACGCTGACGCCTACCGAAATTCAAGAGACAGCACAGGCAGTGGCTAGTAATTTGCTACCAGAGAAATCGCGGACTAGTACTTATAGTTCTGCAAATGTTTTCTTATTTCCTCGCAGTAGTCGTGAAAAGGACTATGTAATGCCTCGGCCGGAAACGCTAAAGATGGACTCGTATTATTTAAGGGCCTCCACTAACGTGTCGGCCCTCAAACGCACTCGTCCGTCTTTTAGCGGTTTTCCGTCCTCTCCTACAATGTACTATACTCGATGTGTTCTTAAATTGCTCCTATTGTACACAAAGTACCTGCGCTTTAAGATTGATTTTACAATATGTTAGCCTCCAATTATCAGTTTAAAAAGTAAGGCGAGAATTGAAGACGTTTGTATACCTATATTTTTTCCTTTGATTTAAGAGGAAAGATTAGTGGTAATTTTTCTATTGGTATAATTAAACGTTCTATACATTTTCCTGTCTGGATTTTGGTCCCATCAGATAAATAACTTTTTTCAAAGAGAAGTTCCATATTACTAGAAGGTACCTGTGTCTGTACGTTTTGTTTTTTTGATATTGTTGCTTTTATAAGAACTAGGTTACTTCAAACAGCGCTAAAAACGGCCAAATAAATGCGCCGTAAAGAGACGTCTAGCATACATAATCGGCAACAATAAAAGCAAAGATCTAAATGGACAGACAAATAATATAATTTCTTTCTCATTTCGTTCCCAAAATTTCATTACAATTGGTTAAGTTTTGGAGGAGGAAAATATCGAGAACGAAATCTCGATCTGAGATTTGTACGCAGGATTTTTCGCCCAAGCTGCAATTGTCCTTATCACACTAATTTTACAAGCCACCCCCGTCAGCGTGACGGAGATATTCACCTAAAATCCTCAAGACCGAGAAGGGGCTCAGCTGGCCATTCGTCTTAAAAATGTGTTAATTTTCTTTCAGTTGTTACATTTTTCCTGGCCGCCCCTTTAATTCGCTGAACCCACTGCCAACAAGTTTATTCTATTTTCCAAAATATAATTATTTCCATTCACTCGTGAAAGAACATTGACGTCAATGGAGCTGCAAATAGAGTGACAATAATTATAATTAAAGCCAGTTTAATTAATAGAATTACAGTTCTTTGACATCTGCCGGCGAGTTTTGGAAATATAACAAGATGTTTCTTTGATCATGGAAACAGGAAAGTTTTTCATGATTAAAGATTGCTATGGAAACATAATTATAGCAATGTCGGTTGAAGTTCTTTCGGAGCGTTTTTTTTCGAAAATATTCACTTTATCAAAATATTTTCGTTGAAGACCCCTATTCGTTTTGAAAGACCTAGGCAACGACACCCCACATTACTCGGTGGAGCGAAAAAATAATTTCATCTCTATCACTTTACGTGTAGGGAGCACCTTTCTAGCACTACCGATCACGAAGCCAAGCCTTGGACAGAGACGGACATGGCGAAACTAAGAGTTTAAGGGTTCCTAGTTGACTATGGAACCCTAAAAAGATGAGAGAAAATAGCGTCTACTTGTACCTTATTATTTTCCAGTTAGTCCAATCAACGGAAACATACCTTCACAGGAGTAGTGTAAAGGCGAAACGAAAAACATCAGAGTTAGAGACAGAAGAGGAAATTGGTTCAATTTACTTTTTTCTCTA